>NC_056726.1:136205961-136470961 GCF_019279795.1 Protopterus annectens
AAACACATCTTGCTTCATGTGGAACTCACTGTCTGGGATCTCATTCAAACTATTTTACAATACTGCTTATATCGGAATTTCCACATTAAATATTTCACTTCATAGATGATCTATCACTTCAGTTTCTATTTGCTTCAGCCTCACGTCACTAAACTTATTTTTCCCATTACATTACATTTGTGACCTTATTTTGTTTATGTTTTAATTGTGACATTTGCCATAGTTGGATACCCTTGCCTGTATTCTCTTCAAATAATTTTGGAGCTGTCTTCTCTGCATAAATATTACAACATATCAGGCATTTTTCTTTCCTAAGTGCATATTTCTTTTTTTACAACTTTTGATAACCTCCATTTTTTGATTTTTTGTTCTTTGCATTGTATCAGTTCCTCATTCACGCCCTTTTATAGGCAGCCCAGTAGTTCTTCATCTAGTCAGAAGCATAGCTAGGGAGGGGTAAACAGGGTAACTGCCCCCAGTGCAAAGTGTTGGGGGATTACAGTCAGACAATGTTGATCAGTCTTTAATGCATACTGGCTTTTAAAAGTCAATATAGCATTTCTGATCAAACTGGAGAGCTCTAGAGCTCCCTTTGTGATCTAAACTATGACAGCTGTCTGTTACATTGTAGCAAGCAGTTTGCTACAGTTTAAAACATTTCCTATATTTTTAACTAAACCCTGAGCACTGTAGCTCTGTGTGTGTGTTATAAACTATAGCAATTGCTTGTTACATTGTAACAAGGAATTTGGTACAGTTTAGAAAAATAGTTTTTTTTGTGAACTAAAACCTGACCACTATATCACTCCTGATAGGTTCATAAGTGTTTACTAAGCTAATGAACACAAGGGCCTTTTTATGCATAGCCATGCATCCCAAATCTCTGACAATTCTGATACCCTAGATAATTGTAAGCATGGGCCTGGAAGATGAACCATTTACAGGTTACCTGTGTCCATTAGAGATATAGGTGTCAAACTAGGGATGAATTTCCGGTTTGCCATCTATTTGTCCAAGTTGCACATGAATTGGGTTAAGGAGGAACTTTGCTTCACATGGATATAGAACCGTTTCCATAGATAGGGTAGTCTCTGGGATACATACCCATCTCTCCAGCAGGTACTATTTATATCACAGACAAGGTTAAAGTTTTGACAATGGGTAATTCTGGTGCTCTTTTGTTTTTTGGATATGCAAGACGTCGGTTAGAGTGGGGTGTGACAATGCCCTATATGCCAGGCATAGATCTCCCCTCAAAAGCCTGTAGGACAAAGAATACAGGGATAGGGCCTTGAGGTGGTCTGCATAGGTCATTTTATTTATGCCCTGTATTCTTTTAGTGAGGAACCTCTGTGGATGCTCCAGTTGTTGGATATGCCTGGTTAGGTGCATACCAAAGGGGGCACTGTACTCATTGATAGGTCTGATGAATGCCGAGTACAAGAACAATGACTTCCTTGTACTTAGATGCTATAGCTTTATGAGTTGCACAACACATAATGATTTCCTCACCACTGTAGACAAGTGATGGTCAAAGGCTAGATTACTATCTATGTGTGTCCCTAAGTCCCTGACTACTGGGTCAACTCTAAGGGGTGTGTTGTCAATATGATAGTTGCCAGAGATGGATGACTTCCCAAAGGATACTATTATGCCTTTCTTAGCATTTAGTTTTAGTCCATGGCTCTGGCACCAGTTGTTTGCCTGTGTCAGCCCCTCCCAGAGAGCATCTGTGTCAGTGTGAGATTCAATGACAGCTCCTAATTTGCGTCTGCAAATTTAGTCAGCCAGAGAACACTGACATTGGCCTTGACTTCTGAGAAGTAAATGCCAAAAAGGAGTGATCCAAGGACTGATCCCTGAGGGACTCCACTTGAGACTGGCCTCTTTGTAGAGGTGGACTTCTAACTTCCTTGGTCTTGTCTGTGAGCCAGTTGGCTATCCACCAGGTGACATATGAGTTTGTACCTAACCTCTTAAGTTTGTCAACAATGCCCAAATGGAGTATTGTGTTAAATGCCTTCGCCAGGTCAAGGTAGGCAGTGTGAATGATTTTGCCCTCATCCATTGCTTTGGTGACCTTCTCAAAGAAGTCCACCAGGTTGAGTAGCCATGATCTGCAATTGACGAAACCAAACTGGGTTGGGACCGGTGTCTGGAGGTTTAATATATCTCTATTGATCATCTCCATGATAATCCTTTCAATGACTTTACATATAAGACTAGTGAGACTTATGGGTCTGTAGTTTCTAGGGTCTGTACATGACCCCCCCCTTTGTGCAGAGGGATGACCGTTGCCTTTCTCCATTCATGAGGCATGAAGCCTGTTTGGAGGCTACATTTAAATAGTAATTCCTGAGACCCTGATAGGTTACATTTAATGCTATTTAAAAGGCATCCAGAGATATAGTCTGTGGCCATTGATGCAGTGTTCTTGGTCTTATAGAGACCATTAAGGACCTGTTCCCTAGTGATAGAAAGGGGAGTTATATTTGAGGATATTTCCTGAGAGAAAGTTGAGGGGGGGGGTAAAGTTGGAGTTGAATTTGTTGGCCAGTAGATTTGCTATATCTTCTGGTTCAGTAAAGGTGGCTGCATTCACAATGAGCTCTGCACACAATTGTGTATTGCCTTTGAGGTTGTGGGCATAGCTAAAGAATGTTTTGTGGTTGTCCTTGGCCTGGGAGACCACATTTACATCAGATTTGACTTTTGTAGACTTTATTTGTCCTCTGATATGTTTATTTAGTTTGATGAGAGTGTTTATATCCTGCTGGATGCTGCACATCCTAATTTTTGCCATGATTTTCTTCCTCCTGTTACACAGCCGATTGATTTTGTGATTCCACCAGGGTGGCTTGTTTTTTCAGTTAGTGATGTACTTTTTCTTGCTGGGTACAGCTGCCTCCATACAGCTATTAACATGTTTGTACATAGTATCTGTGAACAGTTCTGCATAGGCAGCGGTGTTCTCAGGGTTTATGAGAGCTTGAAATTTTGCCAGGTTCTCACTTAATAGCAGGAGGTTAGCCTTAGAATAGTTCCTGAATATTTCAGGTTTAGCTGGGGGTCCAGGTTTAATTTTACTTCAGAGGAGACCATTTTGTGATCTGACTTTACAAGGGAAGGCATTACAGAAGGATATGTGCAGCAATCTCCCATATTAGTGAGGACGAGATCCAGCATTGTTGCACTCATGGTTGGTGTACTGACGATCTGGTCCAGGGAGTTTGTGTTTACAAAATCCAGGAATCTCCGTACATGTATGTCTGGTGTCATATAGGATTCCCAGTTAATAGTGGGGTAATTAAAGTCACCCATGAATGCGATATTGGGTTAGATGGTTAGCATTTTTAATAAATTTAAATACATAGTATGGGTTTCCTGGGTCATAGTGAGGGGCCTATAGCTTGCAAGAAAATGGTACTGGATTTTAACTATGGTGATTTGAACATGGAGCAGCTCAAGTGCATTGTCCTGTTTGACCAGCCTTGAAGTATATTCATTTTTGATGTAAATAGAGACACCTCCACCTTTAGTCCCTGCCTGTGAAATAGCTGGCCTAAATGTGTGGAAGGCGTTATAACCTTGCACTGTTGGTGTGCTATCTGCGGCTTTAAACCATGTCTCAGTGACTGCACAGATGCCTGCATTCTGTAGGGTAAAAAGAGCTTCTAGGGAGTGGAGTTTTTGTTTAGGCTCCCGGCACTGAGCAGTGATACCTTTAAGTTTTCTTGGTTTTGATTTGCTATGTCGGAAGTACTTTCAGTTTGGCATTGCCTAAAAAAGGCACTATGGGGGAAGACAGTGTTTTAACTAATACTGGAAAGCCTAGAGGGGAGAAGTGCAGACCATCCCTGGCAAAGCAGAGTGGTCTGTTGACCATCTCCTTCCATGCTGACAAATATTGCACCCCCTTAGAATGATACCAGAAACTAAGCCAATTATTAAAGTCAATCATATTTTGTTCATATTGCAGCATCATTCTTGGAGAAGGTAAAATTCTGCTCAGTGCTAGGCTCATACCAGCCTGAGACACATATTCAGAGCTCCATGTCTCTCTTCAAATAGTCTAGGGAAGTACATCTCAGGTCATTTACTCCCATATGGAGTATGACTGAGTCATATTGGTAAATGCGGCTGTAAACTGTAGTAAGCAGTTTGCTACACTTTAAAAGAAAAAAAAATTTTTTTTTAATTAAAATATAAGGAAGGAGGAGGATTGGGGGATGGTGCAGAAATGGGTCCTGAATGGCTCCTCCAGAAGAAGGGTGAGAACATGTATCTGGCCACCTGATTGGTCTGCCAGTAGAAGGAGTGAAGGAGTGCTCTTTTTTTTTTAATCTTCCCTTGAAGAACTGAGGAAGGGGTGAGGTGCAACTCATGGGAAAAGCACAAAACACTGTTTGAAACTTGCTATGCCTCTGCATCTAGGTAAAATTTTGCTTTCTTTGATCTGTTAAATTAGGGATTATAAATGATTTGTAGCTTTTAGCAGTAATTCTTGTGAAAGTATTTTTATTTCTTATGATTTCTTTCTGTTTTCGCTACATGTTCTTTGTGTGGATTTTCTTTTTGCATAATCATAAATAATCTCTTATTCTAATCAGTCCACTTACCTGTCCCTATGTCTCTTGCTTGTCCTATCACTCATTTTATGGACTATTTCTTCCTTTAACCATGGTGGAGCCACCTGCAGCATGGCCTACCCTGTGGTTAAAGGGAAAAATAGTTTCCATGCTCTGATGACTATGAGACATTGCTTTTTCAGTTCTAGCACCAGGTCCTATACCAGGATGGGGCACTTTTTATCCCAGGTCTTATGCACCCGCAGTGGAAGAAGAGTTGTTAAGGAAGACTCACCATTTTATTCTAAGCAGACTGTGCATGGTCACTGTACAGTGATCCTTCTACTGTAGCTGTAATTGCCTTCTGCTATTAGGGGTATCCTGTTTTCATTATTGGTTGTTTTATGTTTTCAACTGCCACAAGAGATTAAGAAAAATGGGATTACCTGCCAGAGGAGGCAGACTAGAATCTTCAGGTAGAAGAATAAGAGAGACACACATATGTATATATATATATATCTATAGGTTCATAGGTAGGTACCAGGCTATCGGCCCTAGGGCCTATACCAGCCTAGCCAAAAAGGTATCCTGGCTTTCTCCACCCAAGAAAATTATTTTCCTGTGCCCCTATCAAGCAGAGCCACAGAGGTGATCCCCGGGGTGAATTTCCTGTTTCCCATCCAATCATCAAGATTTTTCTTGAAGAGTGCTAATGAGGAGCTTTGTTTGATTATAGATAGGTAGTTTGTTACAGAGTATGGAAAATCTCTGGGACAGGAATCTATCCCTCTAGCATGTTCTGTTTATTGTGGTGGCAAGGTTTAGGTCCCTAGAGTGTGTAGCTCAGAGGGATTGGGATTTCTTTAAGTGGAGCATGTCCAACAGCTCTGGGTTTGACATAGCTTTGTGTTTTAGGCAGAGATCGCCTCTGAGTGCGCGATATGCGACGAAGTAAAGCTGGAGTTTTTTGAAATGGTCTGTGTAGGGCATCTGTTTGAGGCCGGTAATCCTCTTTGTGAGGTATTTCTGCATTCTTTCCAGTTGTTGTAGATGTCTTTTGAGGTACATACCAAAAGGGGCATTGTACTCTATAATGGGTCTAATGAGTGACGAGTAGAGGGGAACAATAACCTCTTTTTTCCTGGATGAGAAACCTTTTGTGATGAGGTGTGCCATGTAGAAGGATTTCCTGACTACTGTGGCAATGTGATTATCAAAGGAGAGACTACTATCCACCTGTGTCTGAAGGTCTCTTATCACACTTTCATTGTTAAGTAGACTACCACCTATGTGGTAGCTCATGGGTACAGAGTTTTTACCAAAGGGGATGGCAAAGCACTTTTTGGTATTGAGCTTGAGGCCATGGTTTGATACCAGATATCTGTCTCAGTAAGGTCTTTTTGTAGGATGTCCACATCTTTATGAGTTTCAATTATGGCTCCTAGTTTGCAATCATCTGTGAACTTCATTAGCCAAAGACCTTCTGTGCTAGTCTGTACTTCAGAAATGTAGATACCAAACAGGACAGGACCCAGGACTGAACCCTGTGGTACTCCATTTGTCACTGGTCTGAAGTCGGATTTGGAGTCAGCTACTTTTACAGTGAAAGTTCTGTCTGTGAGCCAGTTGGTAACCCATCCTGTGTCATAGGGATTTATACCTAGTTTAGTGAGTTTATCTATAATTCTAGAGTGGGGGATGGTGTCAAAAGCCTTGGCGAGATCTAGATAGGCTGTGTGAACTACCTTACCCTCATCTATGGCTTTGGTGACTGCTGTAAAGAAGTCAATCAAGTTTAGGAGACATGATCTGCCTTTTACAAACCTGAACTGGGTGTGGTCCAGAGTTTGAAGATTACCAATGTATTTATTTATAAGTTCCATGATGATACGTTCCATGGCCTTGCAGACCAGGCTTATATATATATATATATATATATATATATATATATATATATATATATATATATATATATATATATAGATATATATATAGATATACATATATATATATATATATATATATACATATATATATATATATATATATATATATATATATATATATATATATATATATATGTGTATACACACACACACTTACATCCTCAATGGTCATAAACACAAATGACTGACATACAAATGACAGACAAAAAGTGAGCAACAACACAAGTGCAGAAATTAATAGCAAAAGCAATGAGTGAATCACAAAAAAATGACAACTTTCTCCTACTTTCAAAAAAAAAATCTACAGACCCCAGATCAAACATTGTCTGAATAAGAGTACTGTTAAGGAAAGGGTTTTCAGAAGCATAATGTGTAAGGTTACAGTTATGGGTTGAGCACCCACACATACATACTGCCCGGTATAAAGCACTCATGTACCCCAGGATTTAATAAACTTCATGTAGGCATAGTATAGAGCCTACAGGGAATGTCACTGTGTACATGTATATGGTTCCCCCTGCCAGCTCATCATGCATATTAATCATAGTGTTTTGCCGAGGGAGAGCCATGGAACATGGTTACTGAATCAGTGTAGGGTGTGTAGTGCCAACTGTGTCGGCAGATGAGTAAGACCCTCCCTGCACTGTCCAATTGTATAATGTCAATTGTTTATTTTATTGCTGTAAGTGTTTTTTTTTTCTTTTATTTTTACTTTTTTTTTTTTTTTTGAAAAGGATGTTTGCATAGCAATTACTAAGCAGCACCGAGACACCTGCCAGACATCTAAAAATAGAAACCTGATGCCATTAATTATTTATTTAAAAGACTGTTTCAGCATAGCTAAGTGGGTTTGTGCAGTGCAGCGTGGTGCTCACCAGTGCTTACAGGCAGCTGAGAGGTATATGTAAAGGTGTAGCTGAATTTCGCATATCCTTGCAGCTACATGGGTAGAGGGGTGGCCTCATGAGCAGTAGCTGCAGGGTGTGAATATACGGGAGGGAAAATAAGCATTTATTTTTGAAATACCATTTATATTTAAATTCTGGCCCAATGTGCTCTGCTAAGTACTGCTAAGCCCTGCTAAGCCCTGCTAAGCACTGCGTAAACACAAGAACAGCTGAAAATGTTTATGCATTGCTCAGTTCTACTTAGCTGGTTTGCGCACCACTAAGCACTGCTAACCACATGAGTCTTCGTGTTTTTGCACTGCTCAACTTAGCTGCACTAGTTTGTTCACTGCTAAGTGATGTGCAGCATTTTTAAATATTGCCCAGTGGTGTGTAAGGGTGGGAAAACAGGTTATATTAAGCCCAATAGGTGGGAATACAACATAATCCATTGGTGGTCTGCCTCTGAAGGATACTAGGGCAGGCGTTGGTGAGGGTTTATGCTTTCAGGTGCAGGCTTGGGGCATCCTGAAGTCCAGGGTCATGGTCGGACTCCTTGTAAAAAAACATGAAGGCCAGCTTCTGCAGGGAGGATACCAGGGCTCAGAGTGCAAGGCAGAGGCTTGGAACTAGCTGGCAAGGGACCTCACCAGTGCAACTGGTAAACCCTGAACAGATGAGTAGTGTCATCACCACTATGATGACCTAAA
The DNA here is from genome assembly GCF_019279795.1 of Protopterus annectens. Lineage (NCBI taxonomy): Eukaryota > Metazoa > Chordata > Ceratodontiformes > Protopteridae > Protopterus > Protopterus annectens. The sequence continues at coordinate 136,214,073 of NC_056726.1, forward strand.
GAGATGTAAGGACACCTGGATCCAAGAATTTTGGGCATGGGATGACCCACATGTATGTAGGTACTTTTAGCTCTGTACCACCAATATCTAATCTGAATGTCTGCTAAACTGGTATGCATAATGGCATTCTTCTCTCCCAACAGCTGCAGAGGAGAGGGTTCACAACCTTGAGATGCATGCTGGGTGCTTGGCCAGGTTGTGCCATGAGTTTGGTGAGCATGGATGCATTATGTGAACTGCAGTGAAATAAGCAAGAAAGAGTAAAGCATTACCTGCAATAAAATATGTACATTAAAGTTTGTTTTGCAATAAATGTGGGCTTGGCACTGTAGTGCAATAAAAACATGAAATAGTAGCATTACCTGCATTAAAGTATATACAAGAAAGTCTGTAGTGCAATAACTGTGGAAGTAGAACTGTATTGTAAGACCTGAAGAATGACAGCTGTTGTTCAATAAAAACTTGAAACAATACAAGAAACTGCATGAAAGAATGTGCAATATAGTCTGTAGTGCAGTAATTGTGGAATTAGAGCTGTTTGTCAAGAAATGAATAATGCCAACTGTTCTCCAATAATACATGAACCACTGCTGATATCACCAAGGTTAATCATGTACATCAGGTTTGTCTTGATTTAAGCATTACAGTACAACTGCATGCATTCAGGGTGTAAGGGATGGTGGTGCAATCAAGTAGAACACTGTAATAGCCATAGCATACAAATATAATGGCAGCCAAATGTCTTATTTAACACATGTAGTATGGTTCAAGGCTGTTTCTAGGCCAATTTGTCCACATAATGCTCTGCCATTCACAAACAGCAGGTAAGCAAGGTATATGAATGAGGGAGTCCACTCCATGATCTGATATTGTTGGATTACTTCACAGATATTTCAAACCAGTAATGATATATTGTGTACACCTGCATTCTACATACTAATGTACAGATTACCTACTACCTCTGCCATGCTTATATTTCATGCATGTGTGTTCTACTGTCACTACAGTCTAGTATACACCTGTAGTACTACCAGGTCATATACTGGTTCCATGTGAGCTCTAGGCAAATATCATTCAATTAATATTTAGCAGTGGCTCAATAGCTCAGTTTGTTAAATGCTCTGTGTGTAGTACATTTTGCCACACACAGACCAGGGTTCAACTCCAGTGCTATGTAGTACTAAATATTACAGTATCATTCTCTCTCCACAGGAATTACAGGTAAATGGGTGAGGTAGCCCCTATTATGAGTAAATAATTGTGTCTTTAGATGTCACAGGCTGTTGAAATCATTAGCAAGAATATGAAAGTACAACATATCATAAAGGAAATAAATATAATAATTATAAAATATAATGAAATAAATAACATGTGTAATCTTGGTATGGCTGTATGCCTGCAGTGTCTGTTCAAAGTTGCTGCAGCCAAGTCGTACAGTCCATGCAAACATCCTTTGCAGTCACTGTTATTACGTTTTATCCCCATACCTGCCAAGCAAGGCATGATAGTATGTTTGGGGTCAGTACTGTATACATACATGTCGGACAGTACAGGTACATGACAGGTAAAATTGGGTTAGACACTAATGAGGGAGTAGTAAAAAAGAAATTGTTATACAAAGAAGCGTTGTATATTTTAAAATTTAATACACTTTCTCTGGGGGGTTTGAACAATGAATGTAACTGGAGGGTGTTTCTTTAAAGAGTTTTTATTTTTTATAAATGATTAATTAATTAGATTATTGTTTAATTGATTGTATTTAATTAAATATATCTGTGTGTGTGTGTGTGTGTGTGTGTGTGTGTGTGTGTGTGTGTGTGTGTGTGTGTGTGTGTGTGTGTGTGTGTGTGTATGAATGCTTTGTGGTGAATATTTTGTAACTCCAGGAAGGCCGGTTTGGGCTGAGGTGCTAGAGTGTTATTAAATCATTTAAAACAAGATTTGTGGCATCTTTTTGCTAGCTTGGTAGTTTGGTGTGTTATCTGTTGCATCGTGACTTGTTATATTGTGAGATATGGCCAGTGGATCGCTACAGAAATTGCTGCGCATCTTTCGAGATGATGCATCTGTCTCTGTTACCTTTCACCAATCTGGGGATTCTCAGATGGAACCGACTATGTCCATAGTGAATATTGCCCCTACTAAAGTATGGGAATGTTTGTTGAAAGAGGGGAGAGGGAAAAGATCTTTGAATCCCTTCAATGAAGTTGGTAAGGCTAATACAGTACATTTGTCAACAGCAGACTGTGCTAATTTAGAGTCACTTGAATGTCTGCTGTTTAAAGAAAATGCCTTACACTACAATATATTAGGTTTGCACAGGTATCTGGATATAGACATTACCCCTCTTGGGTTACATTTTGTAAAAATCCATCTACTGCATTTGATATCTCTGACATAACTGAACTGGAATTTGAAAAAAGGTGGATTGCTGCCTCTCATAGATGTGTGAGGGAATGGCTGTTGATATTGATAGAGTGGGACATTTTAAATCAATGCAAAGTGAAAGATGAGATCGCAGCTGCTTGTGAATAATTATCTGGGCAGCTTGGTGGCTCTAAATTTGAACAGTTGTTGTGTTCATTGAATACTTAACTGTAGGAGAACTCTAGTGACATTATACAATGCAAGATTAATAAGTTGCAATGGGACATCCGCGATTACGACTCTGGATTGTCTTTTAAAAAATTAGCCAATCAGAATGGTACCAGTGGTTTTAAAAACTCTTCCTGTAGATTTAAGAGATGCCAAAATGTTTCCTTTGCTTCAATGGATGGGGCTAACATGTCTGTGGCTCTGACTATGAAAATGCTGATTATTCACCTTTGCCTGCTCCCAAACAACCTGGTTATTTGGACAATACTTTTTGGGGCCAAGGAAAACCACAGGGGAAACAACAAAATGGATATAAAAGAAGATATGAAGGTAAAAGAGACTCCCAACAATTTAAACAGCAAAGTAAGAGGACTAAATATTGACATTAAATATATTGATACTGTAGTTAAAGGCACAAAAATATATGATTTGAATAATTTTATTGTGAACCTGTCTGGGATTGATTTAAGTGAGACTGAAAAGTCTGTTTTACAGTACAGTCTCAAGTTTATTCCAACTTCCTTACCTAGAGCACATTTTATAAAAGCAGAAGTTTTTAAATTAATAAGAAAATTGCATCTGGTTAACTTTTATGAATTTGATAATAGATGTGAGTTAGCTAACAAGGATATTGCATCTGTAAGTGAAGATGAACTGTTAGACTTTTTTTCTTGTGATTTTTCTTTTGATACAGATGAAAATGTCAATGCATATTGTACTTTAAATATGGTGAGGGTTCGTTATACTAGTACTTATATACTCCCTTTTTGTAATCAAGTAATTTTGCAATTTTCAAAAATGTTTAATTTTGCACTGGAAAAAATTCTTAAGGATTTCTCTTTTGAGAAGAAAAATGTATCTTATAACATGAGTAAAAATGAATGGGAGTCTACTGAAATTATGTAAAAGACTGGGCATTGTTACAAAACCCTCAGATAAGGATAGAAAAATTGTTGTGATGCATTGTAAATAATATCTGAAAATGTGTACGGACCAGTTTATCTGATGGTCAAGTGTATAGGGTAGTAAATATTCACGCTTTTTATCAAACTGTAATAAACTTTAAAGAATTAGTAAGTAAAGGCTTGAGATTACGTTACTTTACAAGATAGGATGTTCAATATAAATTTAATAGTGAGGGAAGTTCAATGGCCAAGTTTTATTGTCTGTCTAACACACATAAAAATGCTACCCCCCCCCCCCGGTAGACCTATAGTGGCAGCACAGAACTATTTCCTTCATAATATGGGGATTTTCCTACATACATAACCTTTGAATTATGTAGTTAAGTTAAATTCTTATATTAAAGATACCTTTTACTTTCTTGATAAGGTGAAGAATGTTAAATGTGATAAAGACTATTATTGGATAGTTATAAATGTGAAAAGTCTATACACTAACATTCCCCATGAGTTGGGAATGGAAGCTGTGAAGTTCTTTTTGGGGGATAGTCCTGTGAGCAATTATGGGATGGAATTAATTTATTTTTGTTTGACAAATAATTTTTTTGAGTTTAATAATTTTATTTACCATCAATTATAAGGTACTACCATGGGTGCTTCTTTTGTACTCATGTATGCTAACCTGTTTATGGGCCTTTTTGAAGTTGAATTTTTATATAGATTGAGTTTTTTCAGTAATTTTGTTGTTTTATATTGTAGATATAGAGATGATTTCATTTTTTTATGTAAGGGGGGTGATGCAATAGCCCTTCAGTTTATTAAGGATTTAAATATAAATCGTTTTCAGGTAAAATTTGATGGTTTACAGATGGGAAAAACAGTTAACTATCTAGATGTCATTTTGACCATTAGGAATAATAGTATAATAACTAGTATACATAGAAAGGGATTTGGGGATTATAATATTTTGGACAGTAAAAGCTGCACCCCCCTCATACTATGGAAGCGTTACCCTATAATAAACTTTTAAGGGTGAGTAGACTATGTAATGATGAAATTGATTTAGAGAATGAAATATTAAAGACCTATTTTAGTTTTAAACAGAGGGTATGATGAAACATTATTTTGAAGGCCCTACATAAATTAATTGAGACTTATTCAACCCATAATAGGCCCTTTATTAATAAGAGAAATGATAACAGAGAGTTTAAAACATTACATGATGGTAGAAAGGTTTATTTTGTTACTGTCTACAATATTTTAAGTGAAAAAAATATTGATGCCATCAGGTATTATTGTCCTTATTTGATTAATAGGGATGGTGTAAAAGATCTTTATAGCACTCCACGTATTTCATTTAAAAGAAGTAGGAATGTTAAAGATATATTGGTGCATAATAAATTTGTACTACCAGGTGAAGAGTTAAGTATACATCTTTCTGAAAGTGGCACCTTCCCTTGTGGAAGGTGTTCAGCCTGCCCCAATATCACTAAGTGTTTTGAAAGAATTAATGGTGTTACATTTTGTCCCATTTCTGCTTTTACATGTATGACTAAGTCATTATCTTGCCCTTGTAATCTGTTTTATATTGGGGAAACTAAAAGAATATTTAAGCTACGGCTTCAGGAGCATGTTAGGGACATTAAAAATAATAATGTTATGAGTCATATAGCTTCATATTTTTATACTTGTCGCAACAATGATTTTTTTTTGTCATTAAGAACTTGTATTTTGGAACAGATTTTAGAGACTAATGAGGGGGTAGTAAAAAAAAATTGTTATACAAAGAAACGTTGTATATTTTAAAATTTAATACACTTTCTCTGGGGGGTTTGAACAATGAGTGTAACTGTAGGGTATTTAAGAGTTGTTATTTTTTTATAAATGATTAATTAATTAGATTATTGTTTAATTGATTGTATTTAATTGAATATATATGTGTGTGTGTGTGTGTGTGTGTGTGTGTGTGTGTGTGTGTGTCTATATATATATATATATATATATATATATATATATATATATATATATATATATATATGTGTGTGTGTCTATATATATATATATATATATATATATATATATATATATATATATATATATATATATATATGCTTTGTGGTGACTATTTTGTAACTCCAGGAAGGCTGGTTTGAGCCGAGGAGCTAGCGTGTTATTAAATCGTTTAAAATAAGATTTGTGGCATCTTTTTGCTGGCTTGGTACTCTGATGTGTGCTAATATCTGTGTCTGCTATGCTATTTCTCTCCTTTGTACTGCACTTTTTCAACCCCTGTTCTCTGTTTCACATCCTGTACGTGGAATTTTTCCATGTACATTGCAGACACCAACATGAGGCCTGCAGGACTGATTATCTGCTTGTTGGATCACTCTAACAACCTCATTTGCATGCAAGTCACCTGCTTATGAGGTGATTTGCATGCCATGGACACTTCCGTGTTAGCGCACTCGTGCAACCCCTCAACTATGTTTCCTGGATCACAAACCTGCTTACTTTCATATAAGCAGCATGCCACTATGCCTACATGGAAAATAAGTCCATGTAGGCTTTATTAAATTGTACCCATAGTTTAGTGAATCCCATATAGCCAAATAAAATTGAGTGAAACAAAGCTTATTAACAATTCCTTTAAAACAATCAAGCCCTTACTGTTGGGGGACATAATGCCTCCAAACTTCATGTGGATGCCTGTTCTGTTGCATTCTTTAACTGTCTGAGCACCTTTGTGTCCAGCACACTTCAAAGAAAAGTATATCTCCTCTAGTGACATGATCTCAAGATGTAGTATGTTAGAGTGCTTGTATTATTATACAATATTCAGGAATTCCACCTTAGCTAGACTGACTTCTCCCACCTTTGTTCCTCAGAATGTGATCTGATGAACCACATTTCAATGAAATGTACAAATCTTCAAAAATAAGGAAATATGTTGGCACTTGTTTTTTGAATTTCAAATTTTTTCTCATATTCTTGCATGAGAATTATGTTGCATATATGTACTGTAACAAAGCAATAACTTTCTTTCTTACTTTGTTTTGCATTACTCACTGTTTCTTGGATTATTTTATCAGTGTTTAGTATTCATATTCTTATAGTCTGGTTATGTTCACATTTTACTTATAATGTTATAAAAGACTGTAGGGCTCTTTCTTGAATGACTGTGTAGAGATTTTAGCATCCATCTGGCAAGTAGGTTCTGTTGGTTAGGACATCAGGAAATTTGGGTGGCATCTGTTTAACTGACAGCATTTGGTTGACTATATAGATGGTCGTCGGGTTTATGAGATAGACAATCCCTGTGTAGGGGAATATTCCCTTTCCCTGCAGATTGTGTGATCTTGTTGTTAATTTATATAATTAGCAAGGGGCATGGGGAGATGTTGTTTATGCTTTTCTTTTAGTAATATTTGCATTTGCTGAGAAGCAACCTTGGTGCATCTGTTCTATGAAGTTGACGTTTCCATTTTTCAGTATAGTGTGGTTTACTTCCAGGATGTTGACTTTCCCGATAGTTGACCATCTGAAGGTAATTCGATCTCAAACTACCAAAAAAATGGTTTATAGAATTTGTTTTAACATACAAATGCCTCCAAAGCCCTGATATTTTGCATTGCCAAGTGTCCCAACTGACTGCCCTGAATTCAGAACAGCTAACATTTTGATATTCTCTTGTTATAAATGAGTGTACAGAATGATGAACCATTGACAATTAAGTAAGAATGGGGACACCACTGCATATATAACTCATTACAGATACCTAAACCTTTTATAACTACAGACATATGCCTTGGTATGTTAGTAATGCTGATGAAAATAAAACCAAAGCGGCATGACCTGAAAGCTCAGAATTTTAGTAGTTCGTCTAGTCAGGCTAAACAGGACTGCAATGTAGTTTAATGAAATAGACACTGCAATATTTCTTGAAAAAATGCAGCTAATAAAAAGGAATAATAATAATAATAATGGTAATAATAATAATAATAATAATAATAATAATAATAATAATAATTATCATATATTAAACTGCCTGCCTATCAAGGTTAAAACCCATCATTGTAATACATGTTTAACTTTTCATACTTTCTACCTGAGTGGGGCTACCCTCAGCTCAGATAAACAAACTGTCATTCCATCCATTACATATATGTCCTAAGCTTTGGGTTATATCCCAGAAAGTTTTCCAGAACTGACTTCTATGAAGTACTGAGACTATTAATTTGCTTTCCAGACATATACTTAATTTAAGCTATGGTCACTAAGTACATTTGCCAGTCAGCCATATGCTAGAAAATATTTCTACACCACGTTTTAATGGTGTCATTAACATCCTGTAAGTCCCATAAAATGCATGCACAGTATATCAACAAATGTGGAAGAATGAGGAAACAGCTCAGCCAGCCCCACTGCATGCTCCATGTTGAGGGCTGCACCACCCACACTCCTGCTACTAATATATACCAACTACAAGATCGCACTACAGTGGGGAAAAATTCCCTTAGCCTAACTGTACCGCGATCTCCAGCAACAATCTCGGCGATCTGTAGTTTTGCAAAAGTGCATTTCTGGAGAAATGACTTTCGTGAAACCCGACTAGTGAAACTGAGTTTTGCTGAAGTGTTATTTCGATGGGTCAGAGTAGGCCTGTTATGAAACATGTTGAGTTGCCTCACTCTGTAGAAACGGAATTATTTATTTCAGTGTATTACATTTTATGTGATCACATCTGATAGTGTTTGTGGAAATGTTCAAGGACCAATGAGCTGTATGAATTCCATGATGTGATTGTTGGATATTAGCTGCCTGACCAATCTGCATAATTTTGTTCCATTGATTGGAAAGATATTCAAAACGTCATCTTCCCTGACAGGATGATTGTTGTAAATGAAGAGGGATGTTAACTTTTCTTTTGTCTTTGTTGCAACTTATTTGAAAATGTCTAGTGCTTTCATTTTTTTCTCAGTTCTGTAATTCTCAACAAAAATTCATTTTTAAGATTTAAGGTAATCTAGGCCAATGGGAGGTGTAACTGCTGAACAGTGGTCTAACGACTTTTCCATTTTTAGCCTATTTCTGCAAGTCATAGAATATGTCACTTACTTGTTCACAGCACAAGGCATCCCTTACAATGATAAGTATATCACAGACTTCTAACAACTGCTAAGCAGGCCTGATTTAAAAATATATATATTTCTAATAGAGTTTAATATCCTCTTTAAGTCAGTACTATAAAAACTGATGTTCAGCTGAGAAAAAAATGTATTTATGCTCATAAAGTCAGTTATTCTCTTGTGATTTATAGGAAAAGTTTTGTGCCAGAGGTTTACAATTTTGTGTTTTATCTCAGATGTTAATAAATTATTAATAAAAAAGGAAAAACGCGTTTAGCAATATAGTTACATATCTCTACAGAGGAATCACACGTTCAGAAAAGTTTTTTTACGTGAGCCATTTACCCATTAAACAGTCTTACCTTATTAGAGTTCTGACAGATATAGTAATATCATTATTAGAGTAAATCATTAATTGTCTGTGCAAGTGATAACTCCTCATCTTTTCTCTGCAGTCCAAATTCAACCAGGGCACTGAGAATATCAGGTCCATTGCCACTTAAGTAGTGTTTTGTTCACTTAATAAACTAATTGCAGGCTGTTCTTTGCATTAACTAGATGACTGCACTCAAACTCCAATCATCCCAGCAAGAGACTTTCCTCCGGTAGTGAAATGTGGCAACGGACAGAAGGCATATCATGGTTTGATGAAGGGAAGCCAGAAGTCTGCTGACAAAATTGTGTTACTAATATTGACAGCTGAAAAACACATCTGCTGTAAAAAGCATCATTATGATATAAATAAAGGAATTAGGACAAGAGCTAATGAAAGAAACAATAACAGATATTTTATAAATAAGGGTCAGTACTAATCAGTTTGGAATGTGTCATTAAAAACATAACTGAATTAATTATTTATTTTTGTTGCGAAGTTCTTTACAGTCACTTTTTTATATGTTCATCTATGTATAGATGTAAAGAAACTGATGCACAGAAGTTCTCAGAAGGCATTCTTCTGCATGTCATTTCTCAGTACTCCATTCTTCTTCTTCGTAAAATACAGCAAATATCCAGTGCATTCTTTGATCCCTTGAGCACAGTAATACATTTTTATGTATTTTCATGAAAAATTAAACTTGATAAGGATTTGTACTACTGGGTAGAAGCACTTTGTTTAGAATCGCTGTTTCAATGATATTTGAAGATTACTTATCACAACTAGGGAACTTTTATACTAGATTAGCTACAGGCACTCCTTATCTAACACAATGTCACCCCCTCAACACACATATGGCCCCCTCATCCCAGAAATCTGATAAGGATGGCCTTATGTCTTGCTCATGCAGTTTGAATTCAGTCACTGTTTTTGATAATATGACATTTTCAGGAAAGAGTTTACTATCCTTTTCACAAAACAACACTTTCTTACATCTCATTTGATATAGCTGCAGCTAGCTTATTTTGCATCCAGTGCAGTTCCCTGATCTGGTGCTTCGGAGCTCTAAGCTAAGAAGGAAAAACAGAAGAAGAAAAAAAAATAAGACCCTCTCCTTCTGAGTTGAAAAAAAAAACATTGTACTTAATAAACTGCAGCAAGCTAATTGCACCAAGTATAACAAGTAACTTACTACAGTCTAAATATTACACATGAATGCTAAAGTACTTCAGTCCTGACAACAAATGCAGTATCTCATTAATTTCTAAATGGTGGTACTGCTCTGTACCACACACAGACAGCTGAAGTGCTTCAGTCCTGACCACGGTATCAGCTCCAGATAATACAGTTCTGAATGCATGTATTGCATTTACACCTAAATATCGTATGCTGATTGTGCTGCCTGCCACCTTTTGCTCACTTTACCCTGCCTATACCATGCTTCTGTCCCTTAATCCTCTTACATTCTATACTTTCTTTTCCGCTAGCATCCACACACTAGCAAATAGAATATAGCAATTCAGCAGGTGTTCAAATGAAAATACCTTAAGTGTGACATGTCAAGTGTGACAGCAAATTATATGAAATGTGCACTGAACAAGTCGCCAGTAAGTAGCACAGCCGCTTTGACACTGCCAGATCAACTACAGTGGTAGGTTTAATGTTTTCATTAGTACACCTGTTGATATAGCTATATTACTGGTTATTGCAGCACTGTGCTGGACCTCTGTTTTTAATTATTTTCTGCCATCTAGTTTAAATCTTACTTTATATATTAATACATAGACCAAAGAGCATAGAGAGGGAAGAACAGTATATTAATGTGACTTTCTGTTATCTGAAATGTGAAACTGTTGTTGAAAATATTTTGCAAGTATTTGCTGGAAAAGTTGAACTTCAGAACATTGTTTATGACCTTATTATTGCAGTGTTTCCAACTGCTAACACTGAGTGTAGAGCCTGGTACTTCATGTGCAGTTGTTTACATTAGCATTAACTGACTGCAGAGAAAGTTATTTTAACCCCCGCACACATTTTTTTCATAGTCCATACCAGAAAATTAAAAATGCATCTTTTCCATATGCTACTATTACTATTACTACTGGTACTGCTCTCGCGCATCATATCCTTCCATTGCACTGTGTACCACAATGATCCCACATACCCAGAAATTCAAAGTCACTGCATTTCCAACTACTTGATCACCATATCTCCTGAACTGTATCACACTGCTGTAACCAACAACAATGCAAATGCCGATACCCCAGACCTAATTCTACAGCACAAGAGTTTACTATAAAGATTAAATAGAAATACAAATGGCTGCCTTTATAGGTTCATAGGTTCACAGCTGGTGTTACTAGGCTAATGATCTGTGAGGATCTTCAGAAGCCTAACTATGCATTCTCAAAAAGTTTCTAGCCCTAGTATGATTTTAGTCTGTTTAACCCACAGTCACTTCTATTATGATTATGAATACTCCAAGACTAGGCAGACATTTGCACATTACCCAGATCCATAATGGACAAGGGTACTATTCCAGTGATGAACTTATGGTTTTCCATCCACTCATCCAGATTACACTTGAATAGAATAAGAGATGTACTTTGCTTTATATGGAGAAGAAGACAAGTCCAGAGAATGGTATTCTCTTTGAGATACAACTATCCCTGTAACATGTTCTCTTTAAGATGCAGAGCAGATGGAGATCTCTTGAACATCTGCTTCGGTCAATTTTGGACTTGTAGATGTGTAATAAATTTGAAGAGATGAAGTTGGTAGACATACCTGTCAACCTCTTAGAGCAAGAAATGTGGACTAAGCCTAAAATAATGTGGTTACAAAGACCCCAAAATAGGTCCTTAACATTATCCTGCTGTCTCTTGTCCAAAGCATTTATTATTTGTTACAGGAAACTGTACATTTTAGTTCCATTAGGAAAAAAGACCCTAAAAGCTTAAATGTAGGCTCTTGTTCCCCATGCTTCTTTATTGTTGGTATAAATGCATTGCTGTTGATTCTGGTGCGGTGGAGGTATCATCTTCATACACCCTGGGGTCTCGGATCTTGTTGATTCCTTTCCTTTTCCATATCATAGACGGTATTTACTCCTTTTAAGTGCATATGTTGAACTTCATCAAGACCAGTGGTGATCTCTTGTTTACACCATCTCTTGGAATGTTCACACTGTGCACCTGCTCAATGTGTATTTTGACCAAAGGGATCTCCACACACTGACTCAAGCATTTTTCATAAACTCTCTGCAGTCTCACCCCTCCACTTACTTGGGGATGAAGGTGAAATTAATGTTCTCCTTGTCTGATCTAGCATCCAGTTTGATGACCATATGAATTATCTGAATCTGTCTCATCTTCAGCTGCACAAGTTTTTCTTTACAGTCCTTCTCAGAAGCCTGCAATATGGTAAGTGTATCTGCATGTTCTAACAGCAATCCTTCCATTTGCTATAGCTTTTTATTATTGGAAGTCACATGCTCTGCAAGAGAGTTATTGATTTTAAAGATCACTGAATGTATTTGGTTGAGTTTATACTTGATGGGGACTTTAGATGCTTATGGGATAGAGTGGCAGCTAATAACTTCAAAGAAACTGGGTGGGGGCTGCAGAAAGCAAATTTCATCCACAGACTGCTTCAGTGCAGACCCACTCATTATAGCCACTTTACTGACTATATACACCTTAGATGTTTAGCCACAATTGACACTCCATGGGGCCCCTGTTACCCACTAGTCTCCCCTGCACACTCCCAGTGCCCTCCTCTGTTTTACCTCATTCTGGAGCTACACCATCCAGACAGATTAGTTTTTTCTTGTTTTTCCATATTTTGCCCCCCCCCATGCTATTAACATGTTGTAACTAGCCAAAACTCCACTATTTGAAATCTGGAAGAAGTAAGATAGGGGTCTGCTAGGGACCCAGAAGTCACACAATTATAGCCGTACTAAGTTGCAGCTTTGATTTTTTTTTTTTTATACTAAAGTTTGACGTGATGATGGCCTGCACATAAAATCATGAGTAAGAAAATATATTCAGTCTTTCTGGGAACAGTGCCTTACCCTACTGAAAAGGCAATTATTTTCTGTGTACCACTCTGGTATTAGATTGGGATGAAAAGTAAAAGAACATGGCCAAAGATATATGTTATATGGCTGGGGGTCTGGGAGAAGACACCAAAGCACATGGATAAAATCCACACACAGAAAAGAACTCCAAATAGAAGAAATGAACAGCCAAAACTTAAACAGGGGAACTACATGTAATATGTCAGCACTGCAGAGTGCAACACTTTCCACTGATCAACTGCTATTACACACATGCTGCCAAAACCACAGCAGGCTTACTTATTGCCATGATGATGAACTAAAATATGCACACTACTTCTGCAAAGCCAGAATAATAAGTGCTTATTTTAAACAAATGACAACAGTGTCAGTCACATTTATCCACAGACTACCTATGCATCAAACAATTAAAAGTCAACCTTCTGAAATAAATAAATAACAGAATAGTAATTAACAACCCAAAAAGATCAAAAGATGTATTAATTTGCTTTCTTTCATAAAATATCAGAAGAAAATATTAATAAAAAACACAAGATTTAAATATTTCATAGTAAAATGTAACATTTTTAATGTTTAATATTTTTTGGGAAATACTTAAGAAAAGACAGAAAAATGCTTCCTCTAACTTTCTCTCTCTCTCTGTTTACGCACATATTGACAGACACAAACAGACACACACACACACGTGCACACACACACACACACACACACACACACACACACACACACACACAATGACACACGCACATACACAGACCACAACGCATAGGATAATATGGTTGTTGATTGGATCAATCATCTACAGCCTTGACATCATAAATTCCACTAAATACTTACCCTTTCCCTGAGGGATATAAGGCCTGACTTAGGGAGAATTTACAGTTACCCATCCAAATGACTATGTTATACACACACACACACACACACACACACACACACACACACACACACACACACACACACACACACATCCATACATATCCTTATTCGACCATGCAAACCTACGGTCAGATCAGTGGCCTGCCACTTTACCCCTCAGCATGTTTGCAAGATGTAGTAAACTACAGCACTGTGAATACAACCTGAACACAGGCAGAATATACATTCTCAACAGATAATGTACAATCATCATCATCATCGTCAACCCCCTTTTCCAATTTCCTATGTGAGGTTGGAGTGCCATGTCAACTTTTGCCATCTTTCTCAATTCAGTACCACTCTCCTAACTTCTTCAGTAGTTAAGCCTGACTGTCGCAGGTCTACTCTCACACAATCCATCCATCCATCCATCCATCCATCCATCCATCCATCCATCCATCCATCTCTTGTCTTCTTTCTGTATCTCCCAAATCTTCTTTGCAGATTGTCTCTTCTATTTTCCTGGGCATCTGCCCAAACCACCGTAATCTGTTCTCTTTGACCTTCTCTACAATTGCAGCTAGTTCGGCTTCTGTTCTTCTGCCCTCATTTCTTCATCTGTCCTACAGTTTGCATCCTACTACCTGTCTGAAATGCATCATCTCAATCACCTCTAGCTTATTCAAATGCATTGCCTACCTGTTCATGTTCTGTACCATACAGTAGTATTGGTCGCACCCCTGTTTTCTACACCTTACCTTTCAACTTTGTTGGCATTCATCTGACATATACTACTCCTGACACTCTGTTCCATTTGGTTGCAGGTCTATAATTCTAGATTTGACCTTCTCATTCAGACTTCTTTTCTCTTCAGTACCCCTGCCAAATACTTAAGACTATTAGTCTGTTCCACTACTTTCCCTTCTATCTCAATTTTCAGTGTATTCTGATTACCTCCAACTGTCTTGTTTATACTCAGTTTTATCTCATGTGCTTTCAATTTTGCATTCCATTTCCATGAAGTTTTGCTCAGATTCTGCTTGTGATGCTGCATTGACTTAATACAACTGATTTGTTCATCTATCCCTCCAGTGGGTTTGCCAATGTAGCCCATCACCAGCATGAACAGCCGTGGGCTCATAGCTGAATCTTGATGCACACCCACTCTCACTGGGACCCCCTGTGAGTCCAAACACTTTTCATACTGCTGTTTTATGTATCCATGTACATAGCCTCCACTAATTCTACAATTCTTCTACAATTCTTCCTGGGACTTTGAACCACTACAGGACTGCCCAAATCAGCTTTTTTTGGGACCTTGTCATATGATTTATACAAGTCTCAACTATCTGTCTCAGTGCAAATACTGGGCCAGTTGTGCTGCATCCTGATCTGACTCCAAACTGTTCATCTCACATCTTACTTTCTACTGCTCTGCATATTCATTTAGCAGTCACTCTCTCCTGCACTTTCATGCAGTCTTACTGGATTTTGAGACCTCTATTTTTGCATGCAGTTTTGAACGACTCCTTTGTTTTTGTTCACTGGCACTGTCATCTTGGATACACCCTGCTCGTCATTCTGCTGTGAGTACCATCTTGAGCCATTTCTGCCCTAACTATGGCAAGAATCACCTGGCAGTCAAGGAACAGACTGTCTGAAGAGGACTTTCCTAGAAATTAATATTGCTTTACAGCTGTCAAGAGTCTAGTGCATATGCCAGGATCTATCAGAAGTGGATGGCAATCTAATCTAGATCCATGAGTATGTGCAGACCCTTACTCCATTTTCCCTGTACTGCGACTCTTGAAAAACCCTCCCCTCACTTTGTATATTTCTGATGATTAGTACAGGTAAAAAGACCCCGACACTAACTGTTCTGAGGAGATCAGCATCCATTTAGTGATCCAATCATCCACCCTTGTCATGACTCCAGCATTCCAGAGCCATTTCTGTGTCTGATTTAATGGCATTTCAAGCAGAACCCCCAGTATCTGTGCCAGTCTGCCATGGCTGGTTCAATAGCATTTCAAACAAGACGACAATCTTATAAAAGATCAATAAAGTAACAATGATCATATTAATACTGCACTCCAAACATCACAGAAATAATGTACTAGTTCAAAAAATAAATACAAAAATGAAGGAGTAAATAAAAAAAATAAGTAAATAAAATGTACTTCACCCTGACCCTCTCTGCAACTGTAAACAAAGTAAATGAGAGGTCTCATGGTCTAGCTGCAAAAAAGGTTATACCCTTTGCCTAATGGACAGTGACCACAAGCTGACTTGCTTTGAAGTGTGTCACAGTCAATCCAGTGGGTGGTGACACCAACGAAACTAAGATTCTGATGGGTCCAAATGTCAGCCGTAGCGTGCTGTATTCTATCAACATTCATGCTGGAAGAAGCTGAAAGTATGTTCTTATCATTTGTAAGCATATTCATGTACTTTTCTATAAGATCATTTATCTGCCAAATCTCTGTGGTTTTGCTTAAAGTTAAGTCACTGTCTCAAAGCAAAATCTTTCTCACTGTATCGTTATTAACACCACACACAAGCTTGTCTTTTATCAACTCATCTCTCCGATCATCAAATCTGCACGTTTTTGACTTGTTTCTCAAGTCAGTTATATATGCTGCAAAAGTTTCACCAGGCTTTTGATCTTTTGTGTAAAATAGTGCCTTTCCACTGTAACATTTATTTGAGGGTTGCACATTTCTCTAAATTTACATTTTAAGCACTCAGAATCTTCCCGCGTTTCAGCCTGTACCACAATATAGCAGTCTTCCCCCTTCTCTGCATAAACAGCAGGTGCATATACAAATGAATGTTCTCTCTCAATGGCTTCTGACCCAGCTAAATTGAGCAGAATAAATACTTTTGTATGTGCGTCTTTATCAGAAAAAGCAGCCTGAATGAAAATATCATATTCTTGCTCAAACACTCTCCAGTTTTCAGCAATATTATTGTCAAACACAAGAGGATCAGGTCCGTGAAATCCTTCTGCCATGCCAAATAAGTGTGAAACACACACCAGGTACTTGTAATTATATTCAGCTGTACAACAGACTCTTTGAAATAACTGTACTCTTTGAAAAGACTGTACTGTAATACAGCACACACTGCCAACACTTTGCACACTTTAGATAATTTGAATAGCTTTAGTTAATGTCAAAAAGTAGTAGATTGTGAAAACATACAGTTGTTTTCTCTTTTTTGAAGATTTTATATGATTCAGATATTGTTTCAAATGTTTTCATAATTATTTCAAGTACTTTTTTCAATATGCCGCAATTTTGAACATTTTGTTTATTCAGTAATTGGTTCGGAATGCTTTGCATTATATTCATTGAGGGAAAATAATTTAAATGAGTTTAAGAACCTGGAAATATTTTCTGGCCTGTTTACAAATTGTTTGCATAGTCCTCCATTTCTGACTGTGTGCCTCATAGTGTTAAGAAGTTTTGACTTCGGATATCATTCTGACAACATGTCACTCGTCATGTCTATTCAAATAAGATGACGAGGCTTGAGTGCTCATTTAAGATATTTATTACACACAAACACATCAGGATAGATGACTGGAACATAAAACTTAAACAAGCTAGCTGACTAACTGCTACACACATGCATGCTTTCACTCCAGCAGCTTACACAAAATGGCACCCTGCTTGCATTTACTCAGTACTTCTTATGCATGTGCCCATGAAATACAGTGGCTTTAAAAGTACAACACACACTTTGAGATACACTCCCTGTGTTCGAGTGGGTTTCCCCAGGGTGTTCTGGTATCCTCTAACATTCTCAAGACATGCTGCAGGTGGATTAGACATTCTAAGTTGGCTTTAGATGTGTGTGTGCATGTGTGTGCCTTCTGAAGAAGGTTGAGTGCTGGGCTGGCAACTCAGCAAGGTAAAACTCCACTGCCATTTGTTCTGCAGACTGATGGTCCACTGTGGTGATCCCTAATGGGCACTGCCAAAAGGAGAAGACAATGACTAGTCTTTATAGCTAGAGAGTCACAGATAATAATTAAACCAAACCAGCCAGCAGCACAAGACCTATAATAACCTATCACATGGTGTCTATTTTCTGCAACTAAAAATCACAACCCAAAAATAATTTTACATAGAACATAACAAAATATTGTCAAGACAAAAGTTGGTTGATCATAGATCCACTTGAAGTGTCCTGCTTAGTGCAGTGGGTTGGGACATCAGGTGCTCAACTGATGAGTGATGAGTTTGATTCCGACTGATGATGGTATGAAGAACCAATGCCACTTATTATACTGCAAGTTAAGGATGTGATCTCTAGCATGGTAGAATTGTTCCAGTGTTAGGGGAAGTTTTAGTGGGTGAGAGTCCCACAGTACCAGGGCAGGGCTTGAGTCTGGTCATCATTAGCTTTCACCTCTTTGTAGTGCTAAAAAAATGAAGTCAATTTTGCTCTAGACTAACTCTAATGATCTATTATGAATGCTACATGCTATGAGTTGTGCCAACATTATGTTGTAACTTTTTAACCAAATTGCCACTTCAAAGTGTCTATTACCTCCTAACATCTGAATATTATCCATACTATATAGGGACCCCAGAAGTTACATAACTCTTTAGGAGGCTATATCACCCACATTGAGAACCACTGGTTTAAGCAAAAGTAACTCAAAAGTAACTCACATTCAAGTTACTAGTTACTAAAAAAAGTAATATATTACTATTACTAGTTACTATTTTGAAAAAGTAACTAGTTATATTACTAGTTACTATAAATTGTAATATATTACAGTAATATATTACTTATTATAATAAAGCACTCCCATCACTGCCCAGACAGTACAAGGACAAAATGATTGACTTCAACAATTGGCTAAGCTTCTGGTGTCATTCCAAGGGAATCCAGTATCTGTATGCCTGGGATAACATGATCGACAGACCACGATGCTTTGCCAGAGATGACCTGCACCTGTCGCCCTTGGGATTCTGGATTCTGGCTAAGCCTCTTGCCACCCCTATAGAGCCTTTTTTAGGCAAGGTTCAAATGAAAAATTCACCACCATAGCAGGTACAAGCAAGCAAAATCCGAGGGTAATGCTACTCAATGCTAGAAGTCTAAACCTCAAAATGCATTCACTCGAGGCACTCCTTAAAATGGAGAAAATTGACATCTGTGCAGTGACAGAGACCTGCTTCAGGGCTCCAGAGAGCACCCCTGCATTAGCAGTCTATAATTCATACCACACCTTTCGGCCAGCTAACCTGGACCGAAACACTAAAGGCGGAGGTGTGTCCATATTCATTAAGGATATCCACACCTCCAGCTAGTTGCTCAGCATAATGCATCCGAGATAATCCAAGTGCAACTAATTCTGGGCAAGACCGCAATCCAAATTGTAACTTGCTACAGATCCCCCACCATGCCCCAGGATTCCCACTCCTCATTTCTTGATAGACTGGAAAATATTAGGGTACAACCCAACACCCTAATGATGGGTGATTTCAACTACCCCCCCATTAACTGGGAAAACTACTCATGTACCAATTCTTTTGATCAACATTTTCTGGAATTCATAAATTCCAATGCCTTGGATCAACTTATCCACACCCCCACCCGGGGCAGCAATATCTTAGACCTGGTCATTACCAACATGGGCGACCGGTGTTCCACACAAGAGGTCAATTCCTAGTTGGCCAGATCTGAACACAAGCTAATCACCCTAGACATCTATATCCCGCCCCCACTCCCCATTAGGGAAACCACCGTAAAAAATTTCTCCAAAGCCAACTTTACGCTTCTTAAGACAGAAGTGGCAAACTTCACAACACTCATGCAGACGGACAATAGAGGTACGGCTGCTGAATCCTTCACACATGCACTTTATAAGCACTTACATGAGTGCATGAATCATGCTATCCCTAACAGAACCAAGATGCTGTCCTCCAAAAAAAAGAAGACAATGTGGTGGTCCCCTGCCATAAACAAACTCAGAAGAAACTGTTGCAAAAAAAGAGTAAAATCTCATGATTGGAGGAACTCCCTGGTCAGCCTCAGTAAGAAGCTGAGATCCCTCATAAAATCCTTCAAAGCTAGTTATGAAAACAAAATTGCCACTGATTTGAAAGACAACCACAAAGCATTCTATAGCTATGTCAAGAATCTCAATGGCAACACTCAGATCTGCTCTGAGTTACAGCACAATGGCACTAAATATACAGAACCAACTGATATTGCCAATATCCTGGCAGATAGGTTCAGTGCTAACTTTACCCCCATCTCACCACCTAAAGGGCCCATATCTATATCAGAAGAATGCAAAGTTCCTGTAATTACAGCTGTACAGGTAAAAAACACACTCTCCAAAGCCAAGAACACAGCGTCCATGGGACCTGACAACATCCCAGGCTGCATTCTACATGAACTACAGAATGAACTGGCACCCCACCTAAGTAGTATGTTCAATCATAGCCTCAACTCAGGTTTTGTGCCTACTGAATGGCTCACAGCAACAGTTATCCCACTCCACAAAAGGGGAGCCACGACAGACCATGGGAACTACCACCCCATTAGCCTAACAAGCCTGGTCTGCAAGGCCATGGAACGTATCATCATGGAACTTATAAGCAAAGACATTGGTAATCTCCAAACTCTGGACCCCACCCAGTTCGGGTTTGTAAAAGTCAGATCATATCTCTTAAACCTGATAGACTTCTTTACAGCAGTCACCAAAGCCGTAGATGATGGTAAGTTGGTTCACAGAGGCTATCTAGATCTCGCCAAGGCTTTTGACACCATCTCCCACTCTGGAATTATAGATAAACTCAGTAAACTAGGTATAAATCCCTGTGTCACAAGATGGGTTGCCAACTGGCTCACTGACAGAACTCACACTGTGAAAGTAGCAGACTCTCCTTTGATAATCACATCACCACAGTAGTCAGGAAATCCTTCTATGTGGCACACCTCATCACAAAAGGTTTCTCATCCAGGAAAAAAGATGTCATTGTTCCCTTCTAATCACCATTCATTAGACCCATTATAGAGTCTCTTTTGGTATGTACCTCACAAGACATCTACAACAACTGGAAAGGCTGCAGAAATTCCTCAAAAAGAGGATTACAGGCCTCAAACAGATGCCCTATGCAGACCGTCTCAAAAAACTCCAGCTTTACTCTGTCGCACATCGCCTACTCAGAGGCGATCTCTGCCTAACATACAAAGCTATGTCAAACCCAGAGATGATGGACATGCTCCACATAAAGAAATCCCAATCCCTCCGAGCTACATGCTCTAGGGACCTAAGTCTTGTCACCACAATAAACAGAACATGCTGGAGGGATAGATTCCTGTCCCAGAGACTTCCCATACTCTGGAACAAACCAACTATCTATATCAAACAAAGCTCCTCATTAGCACTCTTCAAGAAAGATCTTGATGATTGGATAGGAGATAGTAAATTCACCCCGGGGATCACTTATGTGGCTCTGCTTGACAGGGGCTCAGGAAAATAATTTTCTTGATTGGCAAAAGCCAGGGTACCGTTTGGCTAGGCTTATATAAGCCCTAGGGCCAATAGCCTAGTACCTACCTATGAACCTATGAACTAATAGTGTCTGGCAAAAGAATGGTGAGTTTGGTAAGTATAAAGGGGCTCATGCCATGATCATGCCCATCACATGTGCACCATCTATGGGATAAGGCACAGCTGCCCACAACATCCTCATTCTGGCATTGGAAATGGAGCGTGTAACACCACATTACTATGACAGTGACCTACTTTCTCACAATGCACTTCCTCAGTGGGGGCAGAAAAGGGATGTCCACATAAACGGTGCTGGTCCTCTCATGTGGCGTCATACAGGCCATGAAAGATACAGACTCCTGTAGCCAGTGCCACCATACTACTTATGCTAAACACACTCTGAGGTTGTCTCACACCCCATGAATTGCACTAATCAGATCAGATATGGCTGCAATGGCATGGATATGTGGCTATATGACTGCCCTGCACTTGTGTTATTTAGTTCACACCAAGACACTAAGCTTGGGCAGAGAGAAGGATTCATGCTTTTGTCAGCCACTGGCATGCTGTCTCTACCTTCTGTCCTCATATTCATTGGAGCTGCCAAAGCTTATTGTTCATTTGTGGAGATGGGATAATGGAAAACCCTGTGCTGTTGTGTCAGACAACTCCTGTACTTCACTGATTACCTTGCATCCTTTTGTGAGTATCATCATCAGACTTAGGAAATGTAATGACATGCCCACTTCAGTGCTGGTGAAATAATACACTGAACTACCTGTGAAAGCAGTTAGAAACACCCTTAATAATCAGTGCTGTTTACTGATAATCCAAGTTTGTACTGCTGTAACAGCTGTATAATTGGACAGCATGCACATAATGTAACCTTACATACCTTAATGTTGTGTCTGACAGTGCTTTGAAGTGCCTGTTGGGATAACATGACTGCACTGAACATAAAACAAATCATGGCTGTGGCTTGTTTCAATACATATATAAGGGCATAACCACGTGGAACATTAGCCACAGACACCTGTAATGTTGGGCAAAGTTCAACCCTAATGTCTAGTCTTCTACATGGTGTGAGGGATCAGACCTTCATCCCAGGCAGAGATGTCAGGAACTCCTCCATTTCCGTGAGCTTGGTCTGAGTTGGTGAACCCCATAAGGGGCCTTACTCTAAAGTGGAATGGTGGATGCCATGTTACAAGAATGGAGGATCATGTTGGTCATCCTGCAGCACAATTTTATAGCAGATATGTTATGTCTACTGATAGCATTGGCATCTGCAACAAGTTCCCACTCTACATAGTTGTGGAAGAGCTGTCTGCTTTATGTTGTTGTTATCAACCCTCCCCAAAAGAATATGTGTGCACATATGTACTGCACCACAGTTCATATAGTGACCATGCAAGTCCTTACCGCAAGTCTTGTAAATATCCCTGAATTCCACAGAAATCACAGAGTTACTCTAGTGCGATGAGCATTACAATGATGATCACTAGTGTTTTCGTGAAATTACAGAGTTCTTAGCATGACAAGTTTGCTAATGAGGCAATTAAGGGTAAATGTGTATGAATTACATTTTAAGCAATAAACAGTTGACCAAAGCTGCTCATTGAGATTTGTACCTGACCATAAGCATGCATAAATAACACTGAACTGCATTGCACATATCTGGGTAAGTCAGTGAGTACTGTGGGTCCTGGGAATATAATCAGCTTTATGCACCCAAGGGGTGCAATGGTGTAATAATGGATATGAATGTAGATTGAATAAGGTGTATTTATGCAATATAATTAGGCTTTCAAATCCTAAACCCCAGCCATGCATGTTTTTTGTTTACACACAACTATTACTAACAGTAGGCATGGTCATGCTGCCCTACTGTTGCCAGTGTGTATTACATGATACACACAATGTGTAGACATGATTCAGCTGACATTTCCTCAAGACTACATTCGGGTGGAGTTGCCATGGCTTCCGAGAGTGATGGTAGCAGATGGGTTGCTGCATAGCGCAGGAAGGCAAGTGATATTTCTGTCCTTCCAGCACAGGGACTACTGCAACTGCCTGCTGGGGAACATTTATCAAGGTGCAAAGTATAAAGTGAATGTCTGGTACTGCTTTGCGAGGGTGTCAAATGATGCCATAGGCACCACCTTCTATGCTAAGCAATGTACGCATATTGTAATTGCATTGACTTAAAAACATATCACTGGGATCTTCTTAGCCAATTGGATGTGAGGGTTAAGGAAAATATATTGGGGTTTCAAGTCACTCAGCCATGACAGACTTGTGATTAAGCATTTGCAGGAAATGTGTCATCATTACTTTTATTTTATGCTTTCACAAACTGCTGGATCTGAGGCCAATAAGCTGAACTATCAGAGGGTATGAAACAATTCTCCAGGTGGAGGGACAGATATAAAAGACTGATGTTATGGCTGCATACATATTTACATACCTATTATATTACCTATTTTGAAGTGCTGCTGCATTGTTTAAACATTGCATCTCATAATATAAACCTGCTCATACCTCTCAAGCAAGAAATCTGGACAAAGCCAAAACAAAAAGTGGGACAAAGGCCCCAAAATACAAACAAATATTAAGTACTACTCTTACAAATTAGAAAGTTGATAGAATAACAGGTTTTGTATTAGCATGAATTTTCTGAAGGGTATAAAGTCTGAAACCCAAATATTTGTCATTATTTTCTAAATTCAGTCTTTAATGTTTGCAACTAATTTGTCCACATGGACCAAAAATATGAGGCCAAAATCAGGACATTCTGTGAAAATCTATACAATTGAAAGGTATGAACCTGCTGCTATGAAGGCTGACTTATTCTACCATCCATCCTAACTAAGGGAAGTGCCTCTGCTGACATGGTGATAAATGGTCTGAAGGATAGTGATGTCTGCATCAGTCTCTATGGCGTACTTATGTGTTGCCCCTACATTGCATGACCAATAGCTATCAACTTACCATTTTTATATTTCACACTGGTCTGTCTGCATTATTTTTCCTCTGTCTTCTCAAAGCCCCCACTAGTGCCAGTTATGTCTGGTATATTGTGGTCATGCATCTGATAAGCTATCATTTACTGTTTAATGGTAGTTGTTCTATGTCATTACTGCCACCCACTGAGTATGACCTGTGTTTATGACATCTTTTGTTCTTGTGTGGCTGTGTTTGTAAAACATGGTTACCATGTTGTCAGACAAGATCATGTTTGATAGGCCATCTGCCACCTATTTGTAGGTCCCCTGGGCAAAACATGCAGTAGCTGTGGTTTCTTCAGACAGATTCTGCAGCCTCTGTGGTCTCTTCTTGTAAAGCACTCACTGTTCACATGACATTTACACAGGGTGACAGGTTAAGAAACATACATATCTCAGCTCTTATGGAAAATTGCCTTCTTTAATAAACTTTGATCTGATAATTGTATAGTATTTTTGCTACTGGAGCCATAGCATCATTTGTATGCCTCTGGGAATGGTTATGTCACACAGTGTGTTACACATCAGTAATATATATTTTTTCTTTTATACAGTGTCTGACAATGCTGTGGATGTGGTGTGGCAGTGACTACCAACCACTTGACTTGTCATTACCTGTCGGGTCACCAGATGTTTCCAAGCCAGCCACTCTGCTGATGACATAGGTCATGACCATCAATCTTGAATGTTCCTGGATAGCCTCCAGTGGTCTGTCCTTGGTAATTGGTGTAGGTTCTCCATCATGAGAGCCACTGGTTGGTCACAATATGTTTCCTGACATGATTTTGAAGGGCTGATGGCAGTGTTGGTGGACTGGGGGATTGGATGACTACACTGACTAACTGGAACACATCCATATTTGACTTGTAGAATTGTACTGCTGCCTGCTCTGACAAGCAGGCCATCAATAGCATGACCCAGCCATGAGGGTATTCTGATTTACATCTTGCTGGATGCAGTGCAGTAGTCAGCTCTTACCCCACCCTATCAAACAGCATGGTGAGACCTTTTCTTATATTTCACTTTCCTACCCTGTTTCTGGTCCAGTCCACCCCATCGTGAATTGTCCTCACTGTGTATGTCTGTGTCTCCCCTCTGTGTCACCCTTTCGTGTTAGCCCCGCTAGTCTTGGCCTTTGTCTATCTTTCATTTTTATTGTCTGCCCATACTGCCACATCTGTACCAACTTTCCTGCCTATACCTTCCCCTGTAACGCTAATGGTAAAAAAATGGCATCTGTCCCACCAAAAATAAACAAATAAAAATAAATAAATAAATAAATAAGTTAAATAAAAGTGAGAGAAACCAGTCTTGTTTTCCTGCCTAAATGCCAGTTTTCCCTTCTTCTTCTGCTGTTCTGCTTGCTCTTTCCCCTTTCTGACTGCCGTATACACCCATGGCAATAAATTAGTACTGACTTTGCTGTGCTGTTCTTACCAGCACTCTCAGCTGTGCTCTTAGCAGCATGTCAAAGCACAAGTGAATGGCAACATCTCAAGCACATTGCTTGCACACCAGTAGGCTTATAGCCTGTGTTGTCCAATACTGGTCATTACATTCTCTATCATTCAACATTGCTCCTAATACATTGTTAATCAGATTCATGCTGCACTATTCTGCCTTTATGTTTCCATGCAAGTGATTTTTCTTAGCTCCAGCCACAATGCTTCTATCTGCATTTCACAAACAGGTTAATAAGATTTTTTTTTTTATTTATATGCTATGAAATGTTTTATTTTTTTTTTTCATGCAACATTTTAATCCAGGTTATTTTGAGATCTAGACTTAAAAATACATGCACTGCTTTCCCTCTGTGTCACCGGAGAGACTTAGGCAAATCAGTTTTTAGTCAGTAGACGTATACTCATCTAATATGTAATGCTGCTGCTGTTACAGTAATTAGGAAAATATACTCATTGCAGATTGTGGAAACCTGCTTTACTTGTGGATGTCACTGACAGCCGTGGTTTGGCCCTTCACAGCTTTTGACTGCATTTTATCCTGTTTTTGCGTTGCACCGTTTGCCTAAACTGCTCCTATTGTTGTTTTCTACTCAGTGCAGACATTTCGCACAAGAACAGTATAAACAAAGTACAATGATTTGGAAAACTGAT
Source organism: Protopterus annectens (assembly GCF_019279795.1). NCBI lineage: Eukaryota > Metazoa > Chordata > Ceratodontiformes > Protopteridae > Protopterus > Protopterus annectens. The sequence goes on from NC_056726.1 coordinate 136,240,652, forward strand.
AACTTTGCATATCTTGGACATTGGCTGTGTCACCTTATGAATCACACTGCTCACTGTTTTGCTCTTTAGTGTAGTCTAATAATGTTTGAAAACAGTGCAAGGTAGCAGGTTTTCAACAATTCAAAGGATTTGGATGAATAACAATCAACATTCCAAGGGTTTTTTTTTTCAAACACTGAAGAAGAGTTTTTACTCAAAAGCTTTGTTTTGCTGATTTATGTTGTTTATGTCCTGAGCAATATATTAAATTGTTTATCGAATGGTGGATTTAGGTTGTTTTTTTGGAATAATGTTTGAAAAGAAATATTATTTGAAGACAAGGTCAGGGATCATTGAAGGGTCTAGTGTGATGCCCTGCTTCCATAATGCAGAATTGTGTGACTCAGAAACACATTAGCCATAATGAAGAAAGACCTAATTTTGGTTAATTTGCATGTCTGTGAATTGCAGGTATTACTGCAGTTTGGTGATCATTGCTGATCTGCAAGTTGTGGTAGTTAACTGCTGCAGCCACATCATGTAGGCATTAGCAGCCCCGAGTTACCTTACCACATATACAAGTGCAAATTTAATCACACAAATGCACACACACACACACACACACACACACACACACACACACACACACACACACACACACACACACACACACACACACACAAGCACATACACATCGCAGTCCCTGCATCTGTCATAAGTTTAAGTGCCCAAGAGTTTAGAGTACTACTTTGCTAATCCCCCAGTCACTGTACTGCTATTAGTGCTGTTATGACACAAGTATATTATCCCTGGTGGCTAGTGTTTCCCCCCACCTCCTCAATCCCCACACTGTTATTGGTGCCTTTATGGCACAAATGTATTACCCGTGATGGCTACTGGTTAACCACATCCCGATCTCTCTAATGCTATTGGTGCCATTATAGCACAACTGTATAATCCCTGCTTGCTAGTTTTTACCCCACCCCCTGATTTCCACACTGCTGGTAGTGCCATTATAGCACAAGTGTATAGTCTGTGGTGTCGGGTCTATATCAGAAGATCGAAACTCTAAAAGAGCGAACGCTCATTAATCGAATGCTAATACCAAAAGCACAAAATATCGAACTTTTGAAACAGTGATTTTTTTTTCCAAGGAAAAAAATCGCTGCACAAAAAAAAATATCCAGAGACAAAATAAAGTGGGTGGCTTTGCCCCCCAAACCTCCCCGACTTAAATACGCCAACTTTGATATTGCACTACAGTGGAGGAAACGGCAAAGTCTCAACAATGGCGCACCGATTTTTTCCCTGGGAAAAAAATCGTTGTTCCATATGTTTGATATTGTGTGCTTTTGGGTATTAGCGTTAGATTAAAGAGCATTCATTATTTTGGAGTTTCGATCTTCTGATATAGACCCTGTGGTGGCTTGGGTCCACCACCCTCTTGACCCCTATATTGCTGTGGGTGCCATTATTGTCCATGGCTTTACAGTAATTCCTGGTGTCTAATGGCTCCCACATCCTCATTCCCCATAGTATGTTTGTTTTCAGTAGATGAATGTGGTCTTTTGGCAGTGACTAGGCTTCACTGTTCTGATCGGGTGGGACCAGTCATACTAATCTACACATCCGAGTGATTTTATGAATCACTTGAAACATAGATACCTTCCTGAGGCAGCTGTGTGTATCTAAGAGAGAGAGAGGGAGAGAGAGAGAGAGCACATGGCTAATTAGCATATGTTTTACCTGGACTTCATTAGCATACAACATGGCCATGGAACCAGCCCTACACCATGCTGTACATCATCATGCCAGGGCACCATGACACACTGTTTTAAGGCTGCCTCAACATTCAAAAAGATTATTGTGATGTACACATTACAGTAAGCTTAATGAACGTCCTCCAAGAAATTTAGAATACTTTCAACTTACTTGGAGTTAGACGTTCACTATTGCATAACTTATTTAATTCTTTTAGTGTAACGCATGCCTTTAGAATGTTAGGATTAAAAGCGCGATGCTCTGCAAGCAGTAGGAGAATAATTACAATCATACAATGTTGTTGTATCTTTCGGCTTTTCCTGGTTAGGGCTCGCCACAGCAGAACTCCGATCCGCTAATGACTGGCAGTAGATTTTTACGTACCGAGTTGCCAGCCCTAACGCACAACCATCAACGAAGGTACGCCCATTCACGCATGTCTCCACACAGAAGACGCTTTAGCTGAGAATCGAATAGGACAACGTCTTACTATGAGGCGACAACGCTACCGCAGCACCACCACCGCAGCAATTACAATGATATAATATTAAATGTAAAGAAGCAAGATAAGAAGTTATTCTCTTATATACACGTGACCTGAGAAATAAATTCAGCCTAGCCACATACATCTTAGCAGAAACATGAGTAGTATAAATGACTTTAATGTTATATGCATTATGTTGTAAAATGACCATAACATCAAATCTATTTTGATTTCTCAGTTACTGGTGTACGTATGATGCATTTGATTACTTTTTGTAATATTTATCTTATACATAAATACGCTACCTCAGAAAGTTTGTAATTTTACATTTTAGAATGGGGAGACTAGTTTGATTCATCAGCACTTCTTTGTTCTCCACATGTAAGAATATTGATATATAGTTAACTTGTTAATTTTTAAGTTTATATTTGTGTTTTCTAAGCTGTTGCATTATCATTCTGATTATATTGTAATGTTGCTGCTCAGATTATTTTTTATTACTAAAACTTATTCAGTTTTATTATTTTGAATACTGTATAGAACTAGTTGTAAAATTACTCAGGTGTAGTTAAAATTGACAGCATATCGACAGCCAGAAGCATGAAACCATAAAAATGCATAAGTTAAAATGCTGAAGCCAAGCTTTAGGGCTCGAGACAAACAGGTAATAGGATGTTGAGAGAAGGGTATTCATGTTGAGACAAAGGGGACTTTTCTTTTCCTTAAAAGAATTTTCAGCACAGTGTATTTATTTACTAATTTTACATTGGAATTTTGTTTATGTGTATGTCCACATGTTACAATTAATGCCAGTTAGAAGAAAGTTTATGCCTGCTTTATACAGAAGAAGAATCAGTAATGGCCGAGTATAGTTGACAAATACATAATAGTATACTCAATGAATTGGAGTTTATGGTCAAAAGATGATACTGGTATCATATGTAATGCTGAATAATCATAATCCATCTAATTATTAATACATGGAAAGAAAAAAAAAATGTAACAGTATGCAAGTCACTGATGAGAGTGTTTCAACAAATTTAATTGGTGTGAACATCAATTATCATACAGTCCCGGGTCAGGTGAGAGACAATCATTTTTTTTTTTTTAGATTTGATATTTAAGTGAACTTGAAAAAATTTGTGGCAAAACTTGAACATTTTTTGTGCTGCCACTTTTTCCCTCTGCAGCAGTTTTGTTATAACCAACTACAAGATTGTTGAGTGTCTTGTAAAGGGGCAGTTGGCAAGAAGTAGCTTTCATCTAACAGATCACATTATTGCATATCAAGAAAATAGCAAACCACTGTATCATACTAAACAAATATGTTTCCTAACAATAAACACTGACATATGAAATAACATCATGTTTATTTTTAACTGTATATGCATATTTGTGCTTTATATAAAGTATGTCAAAGGTGACTGTAAATCTCAATGGAGTGCACAGAGACTTCAGAAAATAACTAAAGAAATACTTACTGGTATCTTTGGTTATCTTTGATACTTTCTCTGTAAAAAGCAGAAAAAAGTCAGTAGATAAATTAATCTGATTTCTGTTTTAACAATAATCCATTTTATGCATCACTATGCCATCACCCTGAATCACATTCAGTTATTATACGACAAAAGAATGCATATCATGGAATATATGGGCCTTATGAAGAGCCTCTGTATACAGAAAATATCACATTGCTAGAATACTGTAAACTCATAAATAACTTTGCCACAGATTAACACGGTTTTGATTAATATCCTAGTTAGATGAAGGAACAAAATTATATTTCAGTTCTTTGATGATCTGGATACTTCAAAAAAAAAAAATAAATAAATAAATAAATACAATTCAAAACACCAAACTACTCCTTGACAAACTCCCACTGGATATCAGTCTGTGACAATCATTCCATTGGTTTATCTAGCTCTGCAGGGAACTCTTTAGTATCCTTTATCAGCATATATACAACCTACTGTCATCTGGAAATGTGCCATTGTTAAGTCCTTACCCAGTTAACACTAAACATCTAAATGCTCCCATTTCTGACTTATTTCTGTATTTTCCTGTTTTGGAAAAATCCTAAAAAATAAGATGCCTACAATTTCCACAGTGCATTTCAGAGATGGCATAATAGTTAATGTCTTACCTCTTGTGCACATGGTTCAAGGTTCAGTCCTGACCACAGGCCACTGCCTGAGGTGAGTCTGCATGTTCTCCCTGTTTCTATGTGGGGTTCTTCATACCTCACCAAAACATACTGGGTGTTTTTTCTCCTCAAATTCATCCAAGAATTGCATTGAGGGCAGCAACATAGACTCTAGATCATGTCTATTGGGAGAAGAGCTGTAAAGACCAACCACTTTGGGCATCAGTCATGTTGCACAGTATCTTCTAGATAACAGAATATGGATCAGAGACTTTGTGCTGTGTCAAGGCTTGCTGTAAAAACTGGCTGTAGGTGATCTGCTGAGTTACTGTCCAGAAGCTAATAAAGGTTAGTTAATACCTTGTTCTATTTAATTACAACTGCTGTCTTAACCTTTTAGTTAGAAAACCACTACTCCTTCTTATCTTTGTCTACCTATTCTGTCTCCCACTTCTTGCACTTATTCATTCTTTTGATAATTTCCTGGATGTCTGCACTCTTCCACAAGCTTTCTGTGAGTAGTGTATCCACATACCTGGCCTAAGCACATACCCGTTTCTTCTTCCTTTCTTCACATATGCTGTTTTGAATAAAATGTTACATTCGTACTCTGCTCTGTTTCCTCTTCTTCTTGAAGTAAGTGCTAGAGCCATGAGTATTTCCTTCAAATCCTGTTCATTCACTGCATTCAGCTTAGACACTTTCAGCCTAGTCTCTGTTGAAGTCACAGGTTTTTCTTACATCATTTTCACCTGACTGGGGCCACCAGTGGTTTATAGCAAGACTTTCCCCTTGAGATGGTTTTGCTGTCTGTAACTCATTCATTCATTCATTCATTCATTCATTCATTCATTCATTCATTTTCTAAACTGCTTGTCCCCATGAAGACTGTGATGCCCCTGCACCAGCCCAGCAATCAAGGATCCTCAATTCTCACTATTGGCTAAGAGAATTAAGAGCACACATAGACCACAGTCAGTCTGGGGCTGGTGTCTGTCTCTTTCTCCAGATCCCCAATAAGACTACCCACTGGCACAGCTATAGGGTTAATATCTCAGCCGAGTGGTCAAGCCAAAACAAAAACCTCCAGCCCTCTCTCTGTCCAACCAATGCTTCGTGTACCTGCCCAGTTAGCTGACACACACACACACACACACACACACACACACACACACACACACACACGCGCGCGCGCGCGCACGTGCGCGTGCCATGCACACACACACACACACACACACACACACACACACACAAACACACTTTCAGATTTGATTTATATACAAAAACACAGACACTCCTGGGGAAGGCTGATACAGGTTTACTAGCTATGCCCCTTCTGTCCAGACTATAAGGTAGTTATCACTGCCACCAACCACTACTTGTCAGCTACTCTAAGGCCCTTACAAAGGGTGCCCAGTCCTACTGTGTAATGTTAATATTATCCAAATGGTAAGTGTGACCAAGAGCAAGGCTATTGGGGTGGCCTATACAGTGTCACCAAATGCATATGCAAGTACTGTAAGAGCTTAAATATCTCTAAACAAATTAGCCACAATTAAAAGGTTTAAATATATTTAATAATAAATAAAAGAACAAAACAATACTCAATAACAAACAAGGTCACTTCAGAGTTCAGAATGACATGAAATATTTTAAAACAACATTGCAGGACAGTCTCAAATAAATACAGAAAACATCTAAACTAATTTTTACTATATTCCTATCTGTATCTAAGAGATTCTATGCCCTAAAAAACTTACTTACAGAGCAAAGTAAATGCAGATGAGTGGATGTTCTTGCTAGGTTCAAGACAAAATACAAAGTGCCCTGTCTTTCTCTGAGAGTGTTCTTAAATTAATAATCAACATTACTACTGGGTTAGCTGGGACGACATCACTCTTTGTCACCTGACTTCAGTTCCTAGACTAAACAGATGCTCAGAATTTAACACCTCTGTGTCAAAAATGCATATCTCTCAGAAGTGTGTAAGCTCCTAGGAAGTCATGGAGCAGTAAAAACACTTTTAAATTTGAAACCTAGTAATTATTTCTGTTTCAAGACAATAGAAAAGCCTCTACCTCTAGACATTGTGTCTGCACATTGAAACTAAGAGATAACACAATCGTAAAACAATTTCAACTTATTTTCTTGAAGTTTTGCAAGTTAACTCTGTATGTTCCAGCTTCTACTATTAAAACATGCATTTGCACAAGTATACAGTTTCTATAAATTTTTGTTCTTTTCCAGTAAGGTATGCTGTGGTTACATTCTTGAAGCTCAGTACATAACATACAGTTCTCTTACATTTGTAAGACAAGCATATGAATCATATTATTCACAAATGACATATGATTATTTACAAAATTCCAGATAGCTGGGCTGGCAGTGTCACAAAGACCATGGTAGTAGAAAGGTCATTATGGTAGAGCAGACTTTCTTGTCAGCAGTAACAGTCTTCAGCTCACGCCATGGGATCCGGAGATGTTCCCAGACAAGTTGAGAGATAAAATCCCTTCATTGTGTGCTGGTTCAGTTGTAAGTTTCCTCACAGTACTTGGTGTTATATATTGGTGTCAAAATAAGTATTTATGGGTGACTATGTTATGTACACCTGCACCTTTACATATATTTTTTATAAACTTATTCGTACACTACTTTTTAAAAGTTATGTTGAGGTAAGATAGTTCTGTAGTAATAGGCATTATTTACTTTGTAACTGAATCTACTGTAACATGAAAAAATGCAGTTCAAGCTGATATGGGATTCATGATCACATGATTCAAGACTGTTTTTTCAAAGAATGTGCTAAGCACAGCAGGCCTGAAAAATGAACATTTTGTCTACGTGCAGACATGTGATAAGGGAAAGTAAGAAATATCGAACACATTGTAATTTCAACTAACAGACAACAAGCTAAACACATAACAAAAAACTTTGGACACTGTTATGGAATTACGGTGACATGTGCTAGCAGTACTACTTATTGCATTTCGTATTATAAATGTTTTAGTTTAAATAATAGGGTAGGCTGGGCTTATACTTGCATTATAAATGCAATTCCTTCTTGCTTTCAGATCAGCTTGTGACATCTTGTCTTTTATTACAGCTACATAAGAGTAGTTGTCCCGGCCACCCATTAAATAACTCACAACAACATCAAAAGACAGTTGACGACCTTTATTAATACAACCAAATCATTAACTTAATTCACATAAAACAACACATAACTGTAAACTTCGCATTCTTTCAAGCGACCTCAGGGCAGCATACCCACTCACCCTGTGCAAATCATCCATCAGGGCAGCATACCTACTCACCCTGACCAAACCTTAAATGGGCAGCATACCTACTCACCCTTTTAAAATAAGCATCATCTAAATAAACTCACTTGTTATCAAGGAGCGTCCAGAAACTCACTTCATCCCAAACTCAATGCCATCAATGCCCTCCCCTAGAGGGGAAAAAGAAGAGGACAATTCTGTCCTTTTTCTCTACCACTGAACTAGCAGTAAACAAGATAACATGAAATAAAAAATGGGAGGGAGGGAGGGTCACCAACTCATGGCTAAATGTGACACCACTTCCTCTGCTGCCAAAATATAAAAGCTAAGTCCCTCCCTAAACCTACCTCACTTCCCCTAACTTTACATGCCAATTAAACCCTTAGTATTAAAAGCCCAGCTACCTGACTTAACCTCACCAAAACCCCCCTCCCTCCCCTTTTCCCATTCCTCCTATATTAGCCTTCTTTCCCCCCCTTTTCCCCAAAGAGAGGGTTTTGGACAAATTGATTTGTCCCAAACCTCATTTGTCCCGACCCCCTTAAAATACTCACATCAACACCAAAAGACAGTTGACAACCTTTATTAATGCAACCAAATCATTAACTTTATTCACATAAAACAACACATAACTGGAAACTTCACATTCTTTCAAGCAACCTCGGGGTAGTGTACCCACTTATCCTGGCTGAGTCATTCATCAGGGCAGCGTACCCACTCACCCTGTTCAAATCATCCATCAGGGCAGCATACCTACTTACCCTGACCAAACCTTAAATGGGCAGTGTACCTGCTCACCCTTTCAAAATAAGCAGCATCCAAATAAGCTCACTTATTATCAAGCAGCATCCAACAACTCACTTGATCCCCAAACTCAATGCCATCAACAACCTCATCTAGATGCGGAACAGAAGAGGACAATCCTGTCCTTCTTTTCTGATCACCAGCCTGATCCCAGGCTGTTCCCTCTCTTATCCCATAACCTTCACCATACCCTCTAGAAACAATTTCAAATGTACATTAAACAAATCCAAGCCCACATTACTCAAATGCATCCAATTTGATCAAAACCAAACAACATCACTATCTTCGAAGTTCCTATGCTCTATAGTGTACATGCCTAAACCTCCCAATTGCCTGGCCAACATCTGGTTAACAAACCTCCAAACCTGCTCAATAGCCTGATAACTTATCGCATTCCTCCAAGTCAAACGTGGAACTATCTCTGACCATGTTATGCACATAGCAGTGCACAAATTTTGCAACTTAAACAAATCCTCTGTTATGATATCCTATCCACCAACTGCTTCTTTGAAAGGATTCCCAGATCATTACCAGCTAAGTGCACCAGTAATAGTTCATAGGCATCTACTAGGCTAATGGCCCTGGAGCCCTTACAAGCCTAGCCCATAGGATTACCCTGGCATATTCGCAGATAACCTACTCTCAACCTTGTAACTTCAAACTAATGCATCAGTTGATCGCATCTAAGCCCTCTAACCCCATTCCAAGTAACTGTCCAAGCTAACTGAGACAAACCCAAATTCTGTCTGTTCACTCTAACTGCTGCCTGTTTCTCTGCCCAGTGGATATAAGAATGACCCAGGATGACAATCTGCTTGCCTAGAAGAAAGAAAGAAAATTAAATTAATAACATATGCAGTGCAGACCTTATCTAATCATCATCATTATCATCTTTCGGCCGCTCCTGTTAGTGGTCACCACAGCAGATCACCTGTTTCCATTTCTTCCTGTCCTCTGCATCTTGCTCTGTCACACCAACCACCTGCATGTCCTCTCTCACCACATTCATAAACCTTATCTTAGGCCTTCCTCTTTTCTGGTTACCTGGTAGCTTCATCCTTAGCATCCTTTTCCCAATATACTCAGCATCCCTCTTCAGCACATGTCCAAACCAATGTAATCTTGCCTCTCTGGCTTTGTCTCCAAACCTTCCAACCTGGGCTGACCCTCTAATATACTTATTCCTAATCCTGTCCATCATTGTCACACCCAGTGCAAATCTTAACATCTTTAACTCTGCCACATCCAGCTCTGCCTCCTGCCTTTTTGTCAATGCCACTGTCTCCAACCCATATAACATAGCTGGTCTCACTACCCTCTTGTAGACCTTCCCTTTCACTCTTACTGGTACTCATCTGTCACAAATCACTCCGGACACTTTTCTCCACCCACTCCATCCTGCCTGTACTCTCTTCTTCACCTCTCTTCCACACTCACCATTACTCTGAACTATTGATCCCAAGTATTTAAACTCATCCACCTTCGCCACCTCTACTCCTTGCATCCTCACCATTCCTCTATCCTCCTTATCATTCACACACATATATTCTGTCTTAGTCCTGCTGACCATCATTCCTCTTCTCTCTAGAGCATATCTCCATCTCTCCAGGGTCTTCTCCACCTGTTCCCTACTCTCACTACAGATCACAATGTCATCTGCAAACATCATAGTCCACGGGGACTCCTGTCTGATCTCGTCTGTCAACCTGTCCATCACCATTGCAGATAAGAAAGGGCTCAGAGGTGATCCTTGATATAATCCCACCTCTACCTTAAATGCATCCATCACTCCCACCGCAGATCTCACCGCTGTCACACTACCCTCGTACATATACTGTACCACCCTTACATACTTCTCTGACACTCCCGACTTCCTCATACAATACCACAACTCCTCTCTAGGCACCCTGTCATATGCTTTCTCTAAGTCTACAAAAACACAATGCAACTCCTTCTGACCTTCTCTGTACTTCTCCATCAACACTCTCAGAGCAAACATCGCATCTGTAGTGCTCTTTCCCGGCATGAAACCATACTGCTGATCACTAATCATCACGTCCCTTCTTAACGTAGCTTCCACTACTCTTTCCCATTACTTCATGCTGTGACTGATCAATTTAATCCCTCTGTAGTTACTACAGCTCTGCACATCACCCGTATTCTTAAAAATTGGTACCAAAACACTTTGTCTCCATTGCTCAGGCATCCTCTCACTTTCCAAAATTTCATTAAACAATCTGATTAAAAACTCCACTGCCATTTCACCTAAACACCTCCATGCTTCCACAGGTATGTCATCTGGACCAACAGCCTTTCCATTCTTCATCCTCTTCATAGCTATCCTTACTTTCTCCTTGCTAATCCATTGCACTTCATGATTCACTATCCCCACATCATCCAACCTTCTCTCCCTCTCATTCTCTTCATTCATCAATCCCTCATAGTACTCTTTCTATCTGCTCAACACACTCTCCTCGCATGTAAGTATGTTTCCCTCATTATCCTTTATCACCTTTACCTGCTGCACATCTCTCCTAGCTCGGTCCCTCTGTCTAGCCAATAATCTAAAATAAGATAAAATGCATTAGAAGACCACCTCCCCACTCTTTTTATAACCTCAGTGGAACTGCTGTCTCTAGCCAAGTCTGAAGCCCTACCACTGCGAAAGGAATGAGATGCAAACCTCTCCACTGGAAAACCCATGCAACTAAAAACCCTCCTGATGGCATGTACGGGCTGACCACTTGTCACTCTCCTGCCATCCACCAAACAGAAAACCAAGTCTTATGGTTCCCCCACCTGAGTCCGCCTGAATTCTGTAGCCCACCTTACTGGGAAAAGCCTAACGTTCTTATCTTTTTTGAGCACTATCGATGCACCTTTCCCCAACTGATGTATCTTAGCCCTCCACAGCCCAATAATCACAGTCCCAGGGCCTATCATTACTTCCCTCAAAAGTAATGATCCTAACAACCAAAATATAACAATAAACACAAAGTGACCCACATAATATAATCCGAGGAGTTATCGTCCAGTAAGGCTACACCTTTCAGTAAAATTTTCAGCAACATCCTCATCAATGGCCATCGCATATCACTGCACTCCCCAGCCACTCTTCCCCACCCCCTCAACATGCACCCTAATGTCCAAGACTTTGTAAAGTCATATAACCCAAATACCTGCGCAAATATACTAATTGCAGCAAAATCCACCCTAACTGGTTGTAAGGCTTTACCTAAACCCCAGGCTCGAGCTAAGTAACGAAGCAGTAATTCCTCGGACCAAACCATTTCGTCTTATGGCAATTGTAAGACAAACTGATCAAATTCACAAAGAGCCCTTCCATAAGCCTTCCTTGTAGACACCGCCCAAGAATGATGTACAAACCTTTTGGTTACCTTGACCCAAGGTTCCACACCTCCTCTGGCAAGAGTACCGGCACTTCCTCCACCCCTGTCACCAGCAGCCAAAACCTGGAAAACTGAAATCGGGACAAGCTATCAGCAATGGCATTATTTACCCCAGGTACATACACTCCTGTAAATGAAAAATTAATTATCAAACTCTGTGAAACCCACTTACGCAAAATCAACAACAGCAATTCTGACCTGGCCATCTTCTTCTGCAACACCTGCACCACTGCCATGTTATCTGAATGGAAAATTGCCCATTTCCTCCACAAATGCTCCTTCCAAACTACTGAAGCTGCAAATTAGCATCGACTCTAAAAACACAACCTCTCTTTTCCAGTCTTCCTTCCAATGCAGAGGCCATTTAGCTGCAAACCACTGTCCACCACAATAAGGCCCCATACCAACACCCCCTGCTGCATCCGTGAATTACTGAAGTTCCTCTTGCCCCACCCAATCTGCCTACCAAAAAGAAATCCCGTTGAACTGATCCAAAAAACACAACCAAAGCAACAAATCCTCCGAAACCAACTTATTCACCCTAATCCAGTGGTGTTTACTCTTACCTCCTTTGAACAAAAAAGTCAGTAACCTACAGAAAGTATGCCTGGATGCACTGTGCAACATGCAAAATTCAAAAGCCCTAACAGCTCCATAACTGTCTGGATCTGTACCATATTCTTAGCCACAACCAACCTTATTGTAGCCTTCAGTTTGTCTATCTTATCCATAGGCAGGCAAAACAATCCTCGTTCTGCATCCACCAATAATCCCCAAAAATATAAAGCTCTTGCTGGCCCTTCCAACTTATGCTGAGCTAAAGTGACCCCTGAGTTGTCACACATACCTACAAATTCCCACAACCCTTCCTGCACATCTTCTCGTCCCTCCCCAACTAGCAAGAAATCACCCAAGTAATGTACCGCCTTCTGTGTACCAACTGTCTGCTGCCACACACAATGAAATACTGTACTGAATTTCGCAAATATTGCACATGCAACTGAACAACCCATTGGCATGGACTTGTTAAGATAAAATTCACTACCTACTACCATGCCCAGTAAAGGCCAGTCCTCCTGCCTGTTTGGCAGCAAATGAAAGGCAGACTCAGTATCCACCTTCACTAACCACAGCTCCTTTAAGCATCATCAAAGGATGCATAACTAACCCTGGCATCCAGACCTGCAATGAAATCATTAACCGAGGCCCGTTCGTGATATGACAAGTGGTGAATCAACCTGAACTCCCCCGCATGTTTCTTTGGTACTGGACTCAATGGAGAAACCTTAAAAGTGTCAATTGGTGGACTGTCAAATGGGACCAGTAACTGACCCACCTGACACTCTCTCAGCCAAACCCCGCAAGATGTTCGCCTTGCTCTGCACTGATCAAACCAATTGCAAACCACCCCATCTCCAACTACCAACGATTTAACAGATAACCCTTGATAAAACCCATCTAATATCTACAAGATTGGGAAAGCTTTGGAGCAACCATCATAAAACCTCCACCTTAATGGGAAAAGGTGACCCTTCCCCTAATCCCCCTGAAGAGCCCACCTCCTCGTAATCCACGAAAATTACCTCGACCCCTAAGGGTTTGAAACCCATGAGCAGAAGGAAAGGTGCCCTCCCCTGAAGTGAAATTTGCAGTCATTTAATTAATCTCATGGTGCCCACATTGAATGGCTGGATGATTCACCCACACCTTGAACAAGCGTGCAAGAACTTGCAACCTATCCACAAACAACTTCCACCATTAAAGGCCCAATACACACCAACCCCTTCTCACCCTTTTCCCCTTCTATTAATCCCCCAATAACTGTCCATCATGGTAGCCAACCAGATATCGGGATGCCGCAGCTCGCAGTGAAGAGAAGGATTCACTGCTTTTCGCTTCCAGAACCTCTGATCATACCATAACCAAGCATTCCCTGGCCATAAACACTGTGCCTCATGAATCTTGAGAAAATAACCCAAAGGGGGTAAAGCCAAAGTCCTGTCCTTTTCAAGTTGCACCACCATGTGATGACCTAGTTATCCCATATCCTAGGGCAAATTCTATCCTGTTCCTCCCCAGTGCAGCCAAGGCAGCCAGCAAATCCTTACTGTTAGCCGACTCAGCTTCAACCAGCTGTTGTACCCCCTCAGCATCAATTAACTCAAAGACATCCACATACTCCCCTTTCCAAAAATTTTCCTTGACTGCAGAAGGAATGTGCAGTGTCAAGAAGACTGCAGCTGATCCCTGACCCAAGGCCTGTGTGGTTAACCAGTCACCTGGGTGAAGGCCAAAATCAGAACTTAGTTCTGAGCCCAATCCTGTGCTTCCCACTGATCCTGCACTGCCCTCCCTTATTGCTTCCCCCCACATGACCCAGAGATCCCTGCAACCTCCATAGCAGCACCCCTCACTGTATTCCATTCTCTACCAAAATCCATCCCAATGGACTCCCTGTCCTCCTCAACTACCCTCACATTCACAGCATTTACCCCACTTGCCAAGTCAGTCAATGTAATATCCTGATCCTCTGTCTTCAGTCCCACCTGGAAGCTAGCTGGAACCACCTCGATACCCACTTCTTCTTGCCACAACCCTTTGCCATAGCCCTTGGAGTGGACCGCCACCTCTTTTGACTGGATTCCTTCACCTGCTCTGTCACCTCTGCATCAGCAGTAGACACCCCTTAGAACAGTTCTTCCACCTGTGCCACTATCACCTCCCGAAGTCTCTGCATGTTAGCCATTTGGGGACGAGAGAAAAAAAAATACATTAGCCAGTGATTACAGCCACGTGCTTAGCCAATTTGACATCCTCCTCATAACTCCATTCAAACCCAAATAGTCAAAGTAAAAGTTCCCTAAGTGAGGAAAAAAACAACTTGTTTCATGGCTCTTCCTTCAGATGTCAGTTACAGCATTGTACATTCGCCCACTAGGTCAACTCAGCTCTGCTTTATAAATTTACACCCCTGTCAAGCATTGAACCCAAGACCTTACATATTGAATCCAGCACCCTGTCAACTACAGCATAATGGATTAGTCTACTAGGCTTCTCCATAGCTCTCAACCAATCAAGGATAAATTTCAACAGAATCAGGGACAAATCAAGAAAACCAGGGACGCTTTAAAAATATTAGTCCTATTAAATTAAGACATCAACAGAATAAGAGTACGTGAATTATTATACATTTTCTTAAGTAAAGAAGTCTATACCTCTTAATCATTGGCATTATTTATTACATATAATTCTCCACTTTTCCTACCAAAGTCACAAGCTTTAAAAAGGACTAAGAGGGACAGAGGTAAAATTTCAGTCAACATCTGGGACGTCCCTGAAAATCAGGGGCAGTTGAAAGCTATGGGCTACTCTGCTGTGTAAAACCTGAAATTTAATGAATAGAAAGCTGCAGTCATTGCTATAAGCTGACACCCTGTTGTGCGGAGCCCTCCTGCCCCCCCCCGGACTCTGAATGAGTCGTGAAAGTACCCCCCCCACCTAGTTCGTACTTGAACTAATAGCTCCTTCTGAGCTATTCTGCACTCTGGTAGAGCTCTGAGACTAAGCCAGGAACATCTGAGCTCTCCGTCATGCCAGGGTGGAAGCAATGGCTCAACACCTCAACACGCATGTGCTAAACCTCATTCATCACAAGTGAATGGTTACCAGCACAGAAAATGGCTGAAAATCCCTTTTCAAAGACCTACAACTGGAAAAAGACTACCACCCACTGACTGCCAAGACGATTGGCCCAAAACCACCCTTCAACATGAGGTAAAGATAGGGAACACCAGAGACCAGTCAGAATAGCTCTACTCCCCCACCCCACAGATGCAACGTAACTTGAGGTCACTAGGAGCAGCCTAGGAAGCAAGGAGAAGCACACAAGGTAAGACAGGGGACCCAGGGAAAATACAGCTATTATTAATCAGAAGGCACCAATCCTAAAGGAACTCTTGTATAGGATAATTGACATGCACCTCAGCCATCCATGCTGCCCTACTCCCCCACCAGAACCTGCGACTAACACCGAGGCCATTCCCAACTCGTCCATCTACTGCTTACCTGCCACACATGCAGCCCTCACTCACTCACAGCTCTCTCTCCCCACTCCACTCATATAGCCGTCTTCCACTTCTCACTGCACTCCCTCCCAGTTCCCCAAATCATCCATCTGGTAATTTAAATACCAAAGCAAAAATAAAAATACAGTAACTACACTCCCCATTGGCCTTACCACCCCATCACTGATGCACTCCATCCCACACACACACACATCATTCAAGGGCTACCTAGGTTCATAGGTTCATATGTAGGTACTAGGCTATCAACCCAAGGGCCTACGTAAGCCAAGCCAACAAGGTTCCCTGGCTTATGCCACCCAAGAAAGTTATTTTCCTGTGCCACTGTCGAGCAGAGACACAGAAGTGATCCCTGGGGTGTATTTCCTATTTCCCATCCACTCATCAAGATTTTTCTTGAAGAGTGCTAATGAAGAACTTTGCTTGACATAGATAGGTAGCCTGTTCCAGAGTATTGGGAAGACTCTGGGACAGGAATCTATCCCTCCAACATGTCCTGTTTATTGTGGTGACAAGGATTGGGTCCCTTGAGCGTGTAGCTCAGAGAGATTGGGATTTCTTTAGGTGTAGCATGTCCAACAGCTCTGGGTTTGACATAACTTTATATGTTAGGCAGAGATCACCTCAGAGTAGGTGATATGCTACAGAGTAAAGCTGGAGTTTTTTGAGGCGGTCAGTGTAGGGCATTTGTTTGAGGCCAGTAATCCTGTTTGTGAGGTACTTCTGTGGCCTTTCCAGCTGCTGCAGATGTCTTGTGAGGTACATTCCAAAAGGGGCATTGTACTCTATAATGGGTCTAATGAGTATCGAGTATAGGGGAACAGTGACCTCTTTTTTCCTGGATGAGAACCCTTTTTTGATGAGGTGTGCCATGTAGAAGGACTTCTTGAGTACTGTGGCGATGTGACTATCAAAGGAGAGACTACTGTCTACCTGGGTCTCAAGGTCTCTTATCATGCATTCCGTGTTAAGTAGATTGCTGCCTATGTGGTAATTCATGGGTGCAGAGTTTTTACCAAAGGGGATGACACTGCACTTTTTGGCATTGAGCTTGAGGTCATGGCGCTGACACCAGGCATCTCTCTCAGTGAGGCCCTTCTGTAGGATGTCCACATCATTTAGGGACTTGACTATGGCTCCTAGTTTTCAGTCATCTGCAAACTTTGTCAGCCAAAGGCCTTCTGTGTTAGCCTGCATTTCAGAGAAGTAGATACCAAACAGGAGAATTCCCAGGACGAAACCCTGTAGTACTCCACTTGTCACTGCTTTGAGGTCAGATTTGGAGTCTGCAACTTTTACAGTGTGGTTTCAGTCAGTGAGCCAGTTGGCAACCCATCTTGTGACGTAGGGATTTATACCTAGTTTAGTGAGTTTAGCTATAATTCCAGAATGGGGGATGGTGTCAAAAGCCTTGGTGAGGTTAAGATAGGCTGTGTGAACCACCTTACCCTCATCTACGGCTTTGGTGACTGCCTCAAAGAAGTCGATCAGGTTCAGAAGACATGACCTGCCTTTCACAAACCTGAACTGGGTGAGATCCAGAGTTTGGAGGTTACCAATGTCTTTGTTTATGAGTTCCATGATGATATGTTCCATGGCCTTGCAGACCAGGCTCATCAGGCTAATAGGTCGATAGTTCCCAGGATCAGTGGTGGCTCCCCCTTTGTGGAGTGGGATAACTGTTGCTGTACGCCATTCAGTGGGCACAAAGCCTGATGCGAGGCTATTATTGAACATGGTGCTTACGTGGTTAGCCAGTTTGTTCTGATGTTCATGTAAAACGCAGCCTGGGATGTTGACCAGTCCCATGGATGCTGTGTTTTCGGCTTTAGAGAGTGTAGCTTTTACCTGCATAGTTGTGATTACAGGGACTCTGCATTCTTCCTATATAGATATAGGCCCTTTAGGGGGTGAGGGGGGGGGGGTAAAGTTAGCACTGAACCTATCTGCCAGGATGTTGGCAATATCAGTTGGTTCTGTAATTTTCTTGCCTTTGTGCTGTAACTCAGAGCAGATCTGGGTGTTGCCATTGAGATTCTTGACATAGCTATAGAATGCTTTGCAGTTGTCCTTGGAATTAGTGGCAATTTTGTTTTTGTCGCTAGCTTTGGAGGATCTTATAAGGGATCTCAGCTTGTTACTGAGGCCGACCAGGGAGCTCCTCCATTCATGGGATTTTACTCTCTTTTGCAACAGTTACTTCCTTCTGTTGTACAGTTTTTTTATGGCAGGGGGCCACCAGATTGGCTTCCTTTTTTTGGAGGATAGCGTCTTGGTTCTGTTTGGGATAGCACGATCCATGCACTCGTGTAAGTTCTTATAGTGTGTATTTGTGTAGGATTCAGCAGTTGTAACTGTACTGTCCATCTGCATGAGTGTCTTGAAGTTCACCACTTCTGTTTTAAGAAGCATGAAGATGGCTTTGGAAAAATATTTTACTGTGGTTTCCTTAATGAGGGGGTGGGGGCGGGATGTGGATATCAAGGGTGATTAGCTTATGGTCGGATCGGACCAATGAGGAGTTGACTTCAGGTGTGGAACACCGGTCACTCATGTTGGTAATGACTAGGTCTAGGATATTGTTGCCCCTGATGGGGGTGTGGATAAGTTGATCCAGGGCATTGGAGTTTATGAATTCCAGAAAGCGTTGAGCTAAGGAGTTGGTACATGGGTAGTTTTCCCAGTTAATGATGGGGTAGTCAAAGTCGCCCATTATTAGGGTGTTTGGTTGAACCCTAATATTTTCCAGTACATCAAGAAAAGAGGAGTGGTAATCCTGGGGCTTGGTGGGGGATCTGTAGCAAGCTACAATTTGGATTGCAGTTTTGCCCAGAGTTAGTTGCACTTGGATAACCTCAGATGCATTATGCTGAGCAACTAGCCTGGAGGTGTGGATATCCTTAAAGAATATGGACACACCTCCGCCTTTGGTGTTTCGGTCCAGGTTACATGGCCGAAAAGTGTTTTATGAGTTATAGCCTGGTAGTGCAGGGGTGCTCTCTGGAGCCTTGAACCAGGTCTCAGTCATTGCACAGATATCAATGTTCTCCATTTTAAAGAGTGCCTCAAGTGAGTGCATTTTGAGATTTAGACTTCTAGCATTGAGTAGCATTACCCTCAGTTTTTGCTTGCCTGTTCCTGTTATGGTGGTGAATTTGTTATTTGAACCTTGACTAAAAAAGGCACTATAGGGGCAGCAAGATCCTTAGCCAGTATCCGGAATCCCAGGGGCGACAGATGCAGGCCATCTGAGGCAAAGCATTGTGGTCTGTCGAACATGTCATCCCAAGCAGACAGATACTGGATCCCCTTAGAATGGCACCAGAAGCTTAGCCAATTGTTGAAGTCAATCATTTTGTCCTTGTCCTGCGGTATCATTCTGGGAGATGGCAGAATGCTACTCAGGGCTAGATCGGAGAGCTCTTCCATGTCTCTTTTCATGTACTCCAGGGAGGTACGTCTCAGGTCATTCACACCAACATGGGCAATGATAGAGTCATATTTGTACTTATTGTGGAGTGACCTGAGTGCATGGGTTATGTGGCAGATCCTGGCACCTGACAGGCAGCTGACAGTAACCTTCTCCTTGTTTAGCCTGGTGAGTGGGACATCAGTGTGCCTGACTATAGAGTCACCTATGACTAATGTGTTGGGTACGTTGTTTTGCCTTATTGGCCGTGGTTGAGTGGCACACTGAGTCTGTGGGCTATGTGTCATTTGGGTTGTGTTCAGGGATGGATGTTGCTTGCGTTTCTGCTTTGGAGGTCTCTGTTGCTTAGACAGATTATTATTGAGAGTCTCCGTGAATGTTTTTGTGTTACTTTGTGTGGATTTTGGTGGTGTAGATTTAGTGAGACTATGTGATGAGTGTGGTGTGGTGCAAATGTTTACCTTCTCCTCATGACTGTCAAGTTCAGTCTTGGTTGGAGAGAGCTTTACCTCCACTTTGGCTAGATAAGTGCATGTCTCACAGGTTGTAGTGTTGTGAGGTAGGAGGAGAGGGTTGTCTGTGTACATGGGGCAATTTCTACATTGCCTCAAGATGCCCAGATTCATCAGATAGACAGGAGAGAACACTGGGAACTGACCCTTGGACATGCCTGAATAAAAAACTATTTTCCTCTAGATAAGTCAGGAAAGTGAGTACAAAAACTGTTTTCCTCTAGGTAATGAGGAAGATTGAGTGCTATAGTAATTAGTAGCTTATTTAGTGCTTACAAGTTCTGAACAAGTGCTGAGCATGAATAAGCAAATTTAAGTGCTAAAACTAAGAATGTGTATCTGCACTAGACAAGTTACAGGACAGAAGCAAGTGCAAATGCAGGCTTTCAAATCAGAAAGTTGAGAGAGATGGAAAAGATTGCCCAAATGGCCAATAACTACAATTTCTGGGCCAGAACCACTCCTTACGTGGTAGACAGGTTACCTAGTGCTTACCACCCCCACTGATAAGCTAGAAGCTTCCCTCCAACACAAAAAGGCTTGGCGGCTCAGAAGCTTACATACAGTCCTGGATACAGCAAATCTGTATCTAGAACACTAGTTACAGGAAATGTAGGAAACAGGCTTACAGTTTTTTTTTACAGAAAAGTAGCAAAAACACTTGTAAAAACAATTCACATGCAGTGCAAGTTAGCACACTTGAGTATGTAGCAATATTAGACCAAACACAGTTTAAAAAATGCAATTAAATTAAAAAGGACTAAAAGCAAGTGCAGAAAGAGTTTATTAGGTAGAATGTGGTAAAGAAATGGGACTGGGGATTGTCCCAGATCAAATCTACAGTGCAACCTACAGGCAACTGCAAAGCCACCAAATTTAAACTACAAACCAAAAATAGGGAGGGTGGGTGGAACAAAACAGTTTCAACAGAGATCTAAGCAACAACTAACAGTACAAACTCTAAAACCAAAAAAAATATACTCAGCTCTGTATATTTGCAGATCAGATTACCTGCCACTGAATTACCTACAGGTTGTCCAGGACGTGGGTTAGCTTCACCAACTCATGCCTAAATATAACACCACTTCCTCTGCTGCCAAAATATAAAAGCTAAGTCCCTTCCTAAACCTACCTCACTTTCCCTAACTCCCCAAGCAAATTAACCCCTTAATGACAAAAGCCCAGCTACCTGACTTAACCACACCAAACCCCCCTCCCTTCCCAATCCCCATTCCTCCTATACTAAGCATCTTCCCCCCCCTTTTTTCTAAAAAAGAGGGTCCTGGACAAATTGGTTTGTCCCAAACCTCATTTAAAAGTTTAGCATGGAAAACGCCTTATGTGGTAATAAATATGAATTCTACATGAAGACATTACATCTCAGCCATTTATTTCACGCAACTGGGGATGTACTGAGGAAGAGATATGGCTGATATGTTTATGATAAAAATGAGTAAATTTATGACAAATTCACACAGCAGGATGTAGCAAGAAAAGAACAAATCAACCAAACGAAAAGAAAGAGCCAGCACAAATCCTGTTGTAGATATGTGTATTTATAGAATACACATTATAATGGCAATAATGGCAATAAGAACAAACTGCACAAACCGGTTTCAGCGTCACAGCCTTCCTCAGTGTGACACAAATGAGCAACAACCTTTACATTCAGATACAGCCTATTAATACAGAAAATATTGAATAGGCCAGAGACCAATCAAAACAGTAAACCAATAAGGCAATCAAAAATGCTCATTTAAACAGGGAGGAAAAAGCCCACCCAGTTTAACAATCCACTTTTTTTCTTTAATATTCAAAACCTGATGTAATCCAGCTAAATCATTGTTTTCTGCACAATGCAATCAATAATTGTGAATCTATAAAAAACAGTCTGATGATGACGACTATGCTTATATAGGGCACTGGTTTGTTCATGTGTCCTAATGTCGCTCAAGTGTTCACTAATTCTAAGCCTAAAAGGCCTAGAAGTTTGTCCCACATAGAAAGCTTGACAAAAGCAGCGAGCTAGATAAATCACCCATGTAGAGCTGCAATTGCCAAAAAATTAATATCATAAACATTAGAGGTGTTTTTACTAGTGAAACAGGTAGTTTTATGTATATGTGAACAAACTGAGCAATGACCACAATGATAGCATCCTACCAACTTGCGCCCAGTGATGGTCCTTTGTATCAATGTTTTCTCATATTGGGCCCTTTTACAGTGGCTAAACAGAGATCCCAAAGATCTACCCTTCTGAAAGGAAAAAGAACATTTATCTCCCAAAATATCCATAAAAGGACCCTCACCCTGTAAAACGTTCCAATGTCTGGAAACTATATCCATAAATGATTTAGGGTTTTTGTTATAAGTAGTCACTAACCTTATCTGAAAACCATGATCAGGAACCCGTTCCCTGTACCTTAATAGCTCAGATCTATCCTGTACTTGCGCATGCTGACTAGCCAAACAGATGTCACCATCCCTGTATCCTCGGGCTTTGAATCTTGCACATAGGTCCGATCTAAAATAGTCATGAGTGGCAGTACTGGAGCATATTCTTTTCACACTGAGAAATTGAGACTTGGGGATGTTCCTGATGACAATTTAGGGTTGGAAGCTAGAGCCATGAAATAAAGTATTGTACTGGGGGAATTTGCAGAACACCTGTGTTTCTAATGTATTCAAAAGAGTACCTGTGACGAAAACATCCAGAAATGTTATTTCTTGTTTATGCCAGGACAATTTGAATTCAATACCCCATTTGTTTTCATTCAAGTATTCCACAAATTCCTTAAGATACCCAGCATCAGCCCTCCACACAAGCCAACAGTCATCAAGATATTGTCTCCAAATATCAATTTTATCAAGGTAAATGTTATGGCATTGATCATAAATGATTACCTCCTCTATATAAGCCATGAATAAATCGGCATATATGGGGGCAAAAGATGCCCCCATTGCCTTTCCCTGAACTTGACACACACATTGTTGCTGAAAATAAAATATGTTCTTGTCAAAAACATATTGAGCTAAGCAAACTAAGAAAGTGTTAAACCCAGGTCTGTATAAATCAGCCCAGTCAAGCCAATACTGAAGTGCCATCAAACCTGATGAGGAATGTTAGTATACAGGGAGGTGACATCAAGGGTGCATAGCAACCAATCGGATTCCAATTGGAGGTCTGAAATAATACCCAAAAACTGTGTTGTATCTTGAATCCAGGAATGTATATGAGATAACAGGGGTTTAAGATGTTGAGTAAGAAATTCAGAGAGGGGTTCTGTTAATGAACCCCTCCCTGAAACAATAGGTCTCCCAGGAGGATGAATCGGATCCTTATGGATTTTGGGCAATAAGTAAAGGTATTGTTGTTTAGGGTGGTCCACTTTCAAGTGAAAACAAATCTCTTTGGAGATAATGCCTTTTTCACCTGCTTTAGCCAAGTAACTGTCAATCTCAGACTTGAATTTAGTAGTAGGGTCTAAAGGCATAATCATGTAATATTTACAATCTATTATCTGTTTGAGACCTTCCTGTTGGTAATCTGTCCAATCTAAGACCACCACCGCTCCTCCCTTATCTGCCGGCAAAATAACTATGTCATGATTAGACTTGTGTTCCTCTATACATAGGTGTTCTGCCCTAGTAATATTATCATGCATAACATAATTCTTGCCAAGATGCGTATGCAAATCCTTGAGAACCCTGTTCTGAAAATTAGAGACCACTGGAGACATGGGGAATTTGAACCTAGACTTCTGAAAATGGAAGGTGCCAACTTCATCATAAGAAGAGTCCTTGTCCTTAAAAAACAAACGTAGGTTAAGCAAACGGCAGAAATTGATAACATCCTGTGCAAAATCTTGTTCAGATATATTGAAACTCGGCACAAAACTTAATCCTTTGTTCAAAATTTTTATTTGTAAATTAGATAATGCATGACAGGAAATATTATGTACATTAGAGGGACCAGTTAACTCTGAATTATCATCCTCAGAATACCCTCCAAATCTTGAGGGACCCTTGTGTTTCCTCCACCCGCTTCTTGACTTAACTCTAAAGGGTGACCTGAATTATTAACTAGATTATTCCTCTTTGAAATCAGTGATCTTTCTACATGGCTGTCTTCCCCTTCAGTGTTGGATGAGGTATCCTCACTAGAGGTAAATGCCTCCCTACTTCTTTTCTTAAGAATGGGTTTCATTCTTTTAGGTTTTGCTGGTTTGGAATTGGGCGTCAGAAATCTAACATTCTTGTGAGCCTCAAAAGGTCTCCCTCTCTCAAAATCATCTAGATCGCTATTGAACTTTCTAATTTTCCTCTCTTTCAAAGTATTTTCCAATTCCAAAAGGTCCTTGCCTAACTGATTCACCCCAGAAGTATAACATGGCAAGTCTTGAAATTTCCCTAGCCTCTGGCTGAGGATTTCCACTTCACAATTTTGCTGTTGTATGGTCCTTTCATAATATGCCACAAGGGCATTAACAAAACCCATAGAAGCTTGTTTCTGAACTGCAAGCCAATCATCAAGCAAAGTTTGATCAGCTTGTGGTACTAGAGGCTGAAACTTCACACAAAGCCCTCTTGGGGAGATTTGTTTGTGTTGGTATGCCTTGAAAAGGCAAAGATGCCATACATTATTTCTGAAATGCTTGATGGCTTTCATTAATTTTATGAAAGCCATTTTACATTCATGTGTTGGATCAGTGTTGAAATTTGAAGGACCATCAGATGCATGTTGTGATGCCAAACCAAATATTCCCAAATCATTAGTGTCAGAGGACAACCCCCTAATGATAGAGACCAAATTAATAACTAGCTGATATAGACAGGGCAACCCAATGTGTGTCACCAAACTATGGCTAATAATACGAAGCCCTCCGACTCCTTATAGGCCCAAACAATATAGTCTGTCTTCAAAAAATAATTTGTATACACTTTACGTAGGCTGCAATTAGTGCTATCAATAGCATTGATCTCATAAACTTAATGTGTTAAAACATAACACAAATCAGCTATGCACCAATAGAATCAGCCCATAGAAAGAATTTAAATAATATATGTTGGAAATGAAAACTTAAGCACCATGAACCACAGACATAATAAACCAAAGGAAAGGAAACACCATGACATTCTAGTTGCCCGTATAGAAAATATAAACATGTTAATCGATATTCAGGCACTCAAGTAATAGGGAGATCCCCTGTCACTCGTGATCAAAATATTACATAAGTGTAATATGTTGCATCAACACCAACATGAACCCAATGGTCCTAAAGAATCCCAATCCTGATAAAAAATATTAGAATACCCAGTTCCCTGCACCAGAAGTAATATACTGTTTTGATAACAAACAACTTCCAAAAAGGCCAACAATAAGGCCAAAAGGGATAGAAACAGTAGATGAAAAATATTTAAAAAAATGTTTTGCACTACAAATAGCTGACCTAACTATGGGTGTGCAGATAATAATGTAATAAGAACAAACTCAACACTAAACAAGGTCGATGTCCTGAATTCAGTAGAGTCAAATCACCATGTGTTAAATAGATCTAAACTGGGGGGACTCATGCAAAATCTTACCATAACTTATATACAAAAATAACCATTAATGTTGACTCATACAGAGTCCTACTCTAGCTCTATAAAAAAGCAATATATGAACCAAATAGCCCTAAATCATTCAGATGTATGTAATCTTATAGATATTAACAATGTTATTAATGACATCATTAATCTGCAAAAATCAGTTAGAACACATATAGAAATACAGTAAAGCAATAAATACAAAACCCCATGCAATGCAATAGCAAATCAGACATTTGAACCCAGGAACCTAAAAGGTGTGATCGTTCATGTAAAAGAACGACCCTTATTAGGAAACCAGAAATTCAGCTGTAAAAATATATGTGTCCCATAAAATGTCAACAAAAAAGTAAAATATAGATGAATGTATGTTCAAATCCGTCCACTAGAGACATTTGCACTGTGTCCCTGAATAAGCAGAATAAGGACCTTGTGTGGCTTCCGATTTCACTAAGTTCATAACCGCACATCAAAGTAAATAAGGTTGCATCTCAATAAGGTCATTGTGCAGAGAGTCGTGTCTATACCAAAACCCGCGTTTTGAACGATGAAGAAGTCCATAGGGGTGTGGACACACAAAGTTCCACAAATGTGCAGAAATTGGTAATTCACACTCAAACAATGAAGAAGTTATTATCGTCAATCCAAATGATGAAAATAATGCAAAGCACCTGCTAATTTCGCAAACCACTACTAATTCGGAACCACCTCAAACAATAAGTGCTCCAAAATGGACGAAGGACCCTATATATAGTTCAATTTCAATAGGCATGTTAATGCCAAAACTCATACCACAAAAGGTAGGAAAATAAACATACCCCATTCAATGCGAATAGGTGAAATAATACTAAATATATAACATGCCTGGATCTAAGCATCGTAAT
Source organism: Protopterus annectens (assembly GCF_019279795.1). Lineage (NCBI taxonomy): Eukaryota > Metazoa > Chordata > Ceratodontiformes > Protopteridae > Protopterus > Protopterus annectens. The sequence continues at coordinate 136,267,011 of NC_056726.1, forward strand.
CCAAATGCCTGAGATTAATAGCATAAACTGCACTCACCACGAGCTGATCCACAAAGTGCAGAAAGAAAAAGTGGAAAAAGCACCAGTCTCTGTCCAAAAATATTCGATAACATGAATAGTATTAAATGTATCCCAATGTGGCTGGTCCAGCCACTAAAGTGAAAAACAACCAAACAGGAAGGTCACCAACAGCGAGTGGAAGAAAGAACCACTCAAACACAAAAGCACCCACATGTACGGCAAGTGCATGGCTCAGAACAAATCAACCAAACAAAAAGAAAGAGCCAGCCCAAATCCTGTTGTAGATATGTGTATTTATAGAATACACATTATAATGGCAATAATGGCAATAAGAACAAACTGCACAAACCGCTTTCGGCTTCACAGCCTTCCTCAGTGTGACACAAATGAACTACAACCATTACATTCATTTGTTCAGACCAGGGTTTAACACTTTCTTAGTTTGCTTAGCTGAATATGTTCTTGACAAGAACGTATTTTATTTTCAGCAACAATGTGTGTGGCAAGTTCAGGGCAAGGCAATGGGGGCATCTTTTGCCCCCATATATGCCGATTTATTCATGGATAATATAGAGGAGGTAATCATTTATGATCGATGCCATAACATTTACCTTGATGAAATTGATATTTGGAGATGATATCTTGATGACTGTTGGCTTGTGTGGAGGGCTGATTCTGGGTATCTTCAGGAATTTGTGGAATACTTGAATGAAAACAAATGGGGTATTGAATTCAAATTGACCTGGCATAAACAAGAAATAACATTTCTGGATGTTTTGGTCACACATAATCCTTTGAATACATTAGAAACACAGGTGTTCCGCAAATTCTCCCAGTACAATACTTTACTTCATGCCTCTAGCTTCCACCCCCAACATGTCATCAGGAACATCCACAAGTCTCAATGTCTCAGGGTGAAAAGAATATGCTCCAGTACTGCCACTCATGACTATTTTAGATCGGATCTATGTGCAAGATTCAAAGCCCGAGGATATAGGGTTGGTGACATCTGTTTGGCTAGTCAGAATGCGCAAGTACAGGATAAATCTGAGCTATCAAGGTACAGGGAATGGGTTCCTGATCAGGGTTCTCAGATAAGGTTAGTGACTACTTATGGCAAAAACCCTAAATCATTTATGGATATAGTTTCCAGACACTGGAACATTTTACAAGGTGAGGGTCCTTTTATGGATATTTTGGGCGATAAATGTTCTTTTTCCTTTCGGAAGGGTAGACCTTTGGGATCTCTGTTTGGCCACTATAAAAGGGTCTGGTATGAGAAAACATTGATACAAAGGACCATCACTGGGCACAAGTTGGTAGGATGCTATTCTTGCGGTCATTGCTCAGTTTGTTCACATATACATAAAACTCCCTGTTTCACTAGTAAAAATATCTCTAATGTTTATGATATTAATTTTTTTGGCAATTGCAGCTCAACATGGGTGATTTATCTAGCTAGCTGCTTTTGTTAAGCTTTCTATGTGGGACAAACTTCTAGGCCTTTTAGGCTTAGAATTAGTGAACAATTGAGCGACATTAGGACACATAAACAAACCAGTGCCCTATATAAGCATATTTGTCATCATCAGACTGTTTTTTTATAGATTCACAATTATTGATTGCATTGTGCAGAAAAACAATTATTTAGCTGGATTACATCAGGTTTTGAATATTAAAGAAAAAAAGTGGATTGTTAAACTGGGCTGGCTTTTTCCTCCCGGTTTAAATGAGCATTTTTGATTGCCTTATTGGTTTACTGTTTTGATTGGTCTCTGTCCTATTCAATATTTTCTATATTAATAGGCTGTATCTGAATGTAATGGTTGTTGTTCATTTGTGTCACACTGAGGAAGGCTGTGAAGCCGAAAGCGGTTTGTGCAGTTTGTTCTTATTGCCATTATTGCCATTATAATGTGTATTCTATAAATACACATATCTACAACAGGATTTGTGCTGGCTCTTTCTTTTCGTTTGGTTGATTTGTTCTGAGCCTTGCACTTGCCGTACGTGCGGGTGCTTTTGTGTATTGGAAGAAAAGAACAAAGACATATCCACACTAACAGCAATCCACAACCTCAATAAACTGGATGATATGAAATGCAAATATAGCATGACTTATACCAAATAAGGAATTTTCATTTTCATTAATGAAAAAGTACTAGTAACACAGTTAAACTTAATATAAACATAAGTAGTATAAGACAACATAAAATAAATTTTGAGTCAGATTTCTTAATGTGAAAAGTTTTACTAGCTGTTATAGTAACTGTCACATTGCAAAAAATAATTCTGAATGGAAATATGCAGTGACACCTGCTGTGGGAAATACCTTGGGGGTATTCTTCTCAAGATACTTTAACTGCCTACTCCAGTCTAAAAAGGAGTACTATCTGTACTACAAGGACCTCCATGGCTGCCAAGCTACTGACTTTATTACAAGAGAGTGATCACATCTACCATGTGAAGGAACATAATTTCTGCTGCTGGTATCCATGCTCTCTTCTGTGCATTTACTACACAGAATTCATGACCATAGATGAGTAAAATGACATAAACTGACCTGTAAATGAATCACTTTTCATATGCCCCATGTCTCCTTTCACTATCAAAGTCTGCTAAAGTAATTATGGTGTTTCAGCTATTTTTTGTGTATTTTGTATAAAATCATTGTCATTTTATTGTAAGCATATAAATAAACTGAAGTGCATGTCAACATAGCTATCCCAAGCAAGTCTAAGCACTTCTCCAGTCAGACACTCGCCACTAAAATGGAAAAAAAATTTCAAGATATTAGTGTAACATAATAACTGGATCCATTATGCAACAGTGAATGTCAAGATGCCAAGGAACCACAATGAAAAACTTGAATGTCTGTAATAAGGATAAAACCTCCAAATGAAAGTGTTTATTGCAGTGGGTGGAGGGATGCAACCCCCCCCCACCAACACCCACCAAACTTGGGTTACTTGTACCAACCCCACAGTTGTACAAACCTGAAAAGGGAAGCAATGTCCCACAAAGAGCTTTGTGCCGGTGCAGACTTAAAAATTGTACTAGCAGTGATTTTCTATGGAGAGCAACAAACGTCATTTTGTTTTCTTGTCAGATTGTGATTTGAACACATGGAGCATGAGTAAACTAAGCACATCTCAGCCTCTAGTCTGCCAAAATATACAACAGAATATTCTCTGCTGTATTAAGGAATAAGAATGAGAGGCTAACAAGACATAGTTTGCAGATACTACACATACCACTTAACTCTTAAATGCCATTGTTTAGCTTTAATGCTGGTGAATTATATATTTCTTATAGTCTTTAACAGGAAGACAGACTTCATTTTTAGTGAGTAATAGCTCTGGACTTCCATTAACTTAATAACCAGCATTCATAGCTGAGGCCAAGGGATTAACTTGTGACTCCAGGATGTTTAAATCCATTTAGTGACAGAAAATACACTCATCAGGGAACATATTCCATACCCAGCTACGCTCATCAGAGAACATACTCTTTACCTAGCTACACTCATCAGAGAACATACTCCTTACCCAGCTACACTTATCAGAGAACATACTCCTTACCCAGCTACACTCATCAGAGAACATACTCCTTACCCAGCTACACTCATCAGAGAACATACTCCTTACCCAGCTACAATCATTAGAGAACATATTCCTTACCCAGCTACACTCATCAGAGAACATACTCCTTACCAAGCTACACTCATCAGAGAACATACTCCTTACCCAGCTACACTCATCAGAGAACATACTCCTTACCCAGCTACACTCATCAGAGAACATAGCTATACTCATCAGAGAACATACTCCTTACTCAACTACACTTATCAGAGAAAATACTTCTTACCGAGCTACACTCATCAGAGAACATACTCCTTACTGAGCTACACTCATCAGAGAATTTACTCCTTACCGAGCTACACTCATCAGAGAACATACTCCTTACCCAGCTACACTTATCAGAGAACATACTCCTTACCCAGCTACACATATAAGAGAACATACTCCTTTCCCAGCTACACTCATCAGAGAACATACTCCATACCCAGCTACACTCATCAGAGAACATACTCCTTACCTAGTTACACTCATCAGAGAACATACTCCTTACCCAGCTACACTTATCAGAGAACATACTCTTTACCTAGTTACACTCATCAGAGAACATACTCCTTACCCAGCTACACTTATCAGAGAACATACTCCTTACCCAGCTACACTCATCAGAGAACTTACTCCTTACCCAGCTACACTCATCAGAGAACATACTCCTTACCCAGCTACACTTATCAGAGAACATACTCCTTACCTAGTTACACTCATCAGAGAACATACTCCTTACCCAGCTACACTCATCAGAGAACATACTCCTTACCCAGCTACACATATCAGAGAACATACTCCTTACCCAGCTACACTCATCAGAGAACTTACTCCTTACCCAGCTATACTCATCAGAGAACATACTCCTTACCCAGCTACACTTATCAGAGTACATACTCCTTATCCAGCTACACTTATCAGAGAGCATACTCCTTACCCAGCTACACTCATCAGAGAACATACTCCTTACCCAGCTACACTCATTAGAGAACATACTCCTTACCCAGCTACACTTATCAGAGAACATACTCCTTACCTAATTACACTTATCAGAGAACATACTCCTTATCGAGCTACACTCATCAGAGAACATACTCCTTACCCAGCTACACTCATCAGAGAACTTACTCCTTACCCAGCTACACTCATCAGAGAACATACTCCTTACCCAGCTACACTTATCAGAGAACATATTCCTTACCCAGCTACACTCATCAGAGAACATACTCCTTACCTAGCTACACTCATCAGAGAACATACTCCTTACCCAGCTACACTTATCAGAGAACATACTCCTTACCCAGCTACACTCATCAGAGAACATATTCCTTAACCAGCTACACTCATCAGAGAACATATTCCTTACCCAGCTACACTCATCAGAGAACATACTCCTTACCCAGCTACACTCATCAGAGAACATACTCCTTATCCAGCTACACTTATCAGAGAACATACTCCTTACCTAGCTACACTCATCAGAGAACATGCTCCTTACTGAGCTATACTCATCAGAGAACATACTCCTTAACCAGCTACACTCATCAGAGAACATATTCCTTACCCAGCTACACTCATCTGAGAACATGCTCCTTACCCAGCTACACTCAGAGAACATACTCCTTACCCAGCTACACTCATCAGAGAACATACTCCTTAACCAACTACACTCATCAGAGAACATATTCCTTACCCAGCTACACTCATCAGAGAACATAATCCTTCTCCAGCTCAGCCAATGCGTTCAGTATGATTGCAGTACAATTGGAGAAATATATAGCTAATCTAAACTGGAAGTGATTTTATCTGTGTTTAGTTTGAGCAGAGGTACAAAAAATCAAAATAAAGTTATTACTTTTCCAGTTAACCATGTTTCCAACGAACTGCCTCTACTGTATCATATGTGTTTTATATGCTCAGCCTTCATAATTATTACCCTGTTATAAATGCCTACCAATGCATGCTATGGTGTATGCACTAAATGAGCACTGCTATTGTGAAGCATATGCAAAATTTAAATCAATAATACAACAAACCGCCACTCCAGTAGTGGAGTGCCACAGCCTGGAGGACAGATTTTTAAAACCCATATTCATTAATTTCTAAGAAGAAATATATTTAGCAAAGTTCCTGGCTTTACCAAAATAGATAAAAATAAGCGTATTAGTAATATGTGTAGTAAAGGTGTGGTTAGTGCTGCTACCTCACATCTCTTGGTTTTCCTGTTTAGGTCTTGGCTGGGGTTCCATATGTATAGAGTTTATGTGCCTCTTTGTGTCCACACTGCCCACAGACATGGTCACAGTTGTTACTGAGTGTGTGTGTCTGTTAGTGTGTGTGTCTGTTAGTGTGTGTGTGTGTATGTGCGCGTGTGTGTGTGTGTGTGTGTGTGTGTGTGTGTGTGTGTGTGTGTGTGTGTGTGTGTGCATGTGTGTGTATGTGTATGTGTGCCTCGGTGTGTTTGTGTATGAGTGGGCATGCATGCGTGCGTGTGAGTGTATGTGTGTGTGTGTGTGTGTGTGTGTGTGTGTGTGTGTGTGTGTGTGTGTGTGTGTGTGTGTGTGTGTGTGTGTGTGTGTGTGTGTGTGTGTGTGTGTGTGTGTGTGTGTGTGTGTGTGTGTATTTGTCTGCAGTTGTGTACTTGACTGGCATCCTATTCAGCATCACTTTTCTGATGTATGCCTGTTGGTTGCTGGCATGGCCTACATCACCTCTGCTCAAAGTAGTTAGTGTAAACACAGGGATTAAATAGCTTGCACTGATGTTAAAGCTGATGTACATAGCTGTAGGACATAAAGGAGCCTATAAATAATTTGCTCCCTATAAGTGGTTATTCCATTCAGTATGTTCAGTAGATCTGTACATTTTTGGTACCTGCCTAGTGATATATGTCTAAAAATCTTCTGAAGTTAGAGCCATAGTTTGCTTATCCAGTACCCGTGGCTGGTTTTCAGTCTGATGGCCTCACCTCCTTAGCTCTTCATGGAAACCAAAAATAACAACAAAAAAAGGTAGTCCACTGCCATAGTTTGGTGTTCCAAGCCAAATCACTGCCCTCTTCCCTGGGAGCTGTTACATCTATCTACATACTGTAAAGTGCATATGCACTAGACTGATTTTCTGTACCAGCATTTAGAAGTGCAGGAGCTGCATGTCAGTATCGATCCCATAGCACCAACTGCCTGGGACAGCTCCCTTCTCCCCACTCTTGCTATACATCTGTCTGAGGTTTTTTAGCTTGAGGACCTTCAAAATGACCACATAAATGTAAGCATTATCCTCTGCATGTCATAAATGACAGTAGTAGTGCACATTTTGATAATGACTCGTAGAGATGTAATTCCATGTTGTATTGTCCCAATACTGCCTACTCTGCTTCTTCTTTCACTTCTTAGCTTTTCCAACATATGAAAACAATTGATTTTTATTTGACACTGGGACATGCCAGAAAAGGATCACTGGACCAATGTACTTATCCAGTTAGCAAACAAACAAACAAATAAATAAGATAAAAAAAATTTCAGTAGTTCTCAAAATTGCATTGGAACACAGACCACACAAAACATGACACATTGATCATCGTATATTACCTTATATAATATTTGCTAATTATAATTAATAACCTTTATGATAGTGGTGATAGAACATATATATTTAGTAATATATATGAACTACGTAATATATATATACATTCAGGCTCATTATCTGAAAATTTGTCAGAATATGAATTACCTCTTGTAACATTATGTATTCCCAAAGATTTTGGCATCCCTTGAGCTGTGAAAAAGAGGGAAGATTGTTTTAGTGGGTTTTATTACTTTTTCTGTAAAGAAATATGTTTTTATTTAGTTTTCTATATGTGATTTACTTTTAAATTCACAGTATCACATTTCAAATTACTTCTGAGAACCCAAGAAGGCAGCATATTGGGCATTTTTGGCCTTCGTAACACATGGAAGATGACGTCTGTTTAGTAGTATTCTACCAGCAGTCTTGCCATGATGACCTCATTTCTTTACATTGAAGCCATATTACCCAGAGAACTAATTTCTTGGGTTCTGCAAAATAAGATATAATGTAGCTAGCCCATGGAGTGTGCTCATAAACCTCAAGGAGGTTATACTTTGGGACCACACAGTCTGTTATTGAATACAATATCCTTTGCAGCAGCCTACCATACTATTTCTGATGAAGTCCAAAGAGTGTGCTACCTGTTATCAGAATGCACACTTCTGCTCAAGGTTTGGAAATAGGGAAAATTCACTAGTTTGCCAGTACGGAGGTGCTAAGCCACCCTTCCATCTAACACTAAAAGGCATGCCAGCCATGGAACACTAACAATGTCTAGTGCCTTCAGCATTTTTTGGCCAGATGTAAACCACTGATGCTGACTTATTACAGTAGAAATGCTTAATTGCTGCAGTGAGCTGATATTCTAAAACAGATTTGTCATTGTTGTACTACCTCCTTAGTGGAGGGGACATGTACTACATCCTGCAGTCACTCATGATACTCCTGCCACCTCTTGACAATGTCCCTGGTCAGGGTCAGCTTTTCTTCTCTTTGCTGAAAACAGGATATTAATGTTACATCTCAGTTTCCTAAATCACCAGATAGTTTGCCAGAGTGTCTTTGAGGCCAGCTGAAGATTATTCTCTGTGACCCACAAACTCTTCCCATCCCAAGACCTTGTAACTTCTATAGCTGCTGTTGTTTGGCTTATAAGTACTTGTCAGTTAAATAAGAGAGACTGTCATTACTAATAATCCATACAAGACATCCCTCTTTAACCTGATAACTTCAGTTAGTGCTGATGTCCACTAGCAGCTCTGATGATTATTGACCATCTCTTGACCACAGCTTATTGATGCTGCTTTAGCTATTGAGGTCTTTAACATGTCCATTGAGACTTTACATCCACACACTTCCATATAATGAGGATAAGGTTTTCTGGAGTAAAAGTCAAACTCCTGCCACACAGAGGTATCGTCTATACATTCCAAGCATATCCACATTACATGTTTAGGTTTGGTGTGTCTGTCCAGCCACTGTTATGGCCATGATTCTGATATTTACTAATGAATGTGATCACCTTACAATTCAGCACCCTTCTTGTCCTGGCTGTCAGGAACATGCTGTATCATTTCTGCATAAACATCTAGAAAGGTTCACTGATGCCAATACACATGTTTGTGCTTGAACATTATGTTTGTTATGGACAATCCAGGACTTGCACATAAGTTCAACAGCACTTCTTCACCTGCATTCATTCAGGCAAGCTATTCCTTCTATTCATGTCCCTGCTGGTGTCCATCATTCTGTCTGCATGCAGTCTTTGAATAACTTCTGTGATCATATCTGAGGAAGGGTTTGCAACCAGGAACTCTGTACTACTGAGCTACATTTAGCTGAACTGCACAACAGAATGCAGAACGATAGCAGAACCTTCATCCAAGCCCAGGGTATCCCTGTGATCTGACTGGTTGTACTTCACACATACGTTGCATACTGGTGATATATAAGCCAAGCATCCTTCTCAATTAAACCAGTCATTGATCCCTGGTTCTCTTCAAGTCAACAAACAATGGTAAGTATGAACTTCTTAAGACATACTCAGGAAAATAACCCAACCACAGTTCATTCACACTGGTATGTTAAGGTCTGCTCTGATTCCTTTTTCTCCATCTATCCTGTTGTAGCGTAAATTTGAATTTTTTGCTGCAGCCTGTTAATTTGATAGTGTTAAATCCACTTTAAGTTTGTTGAGGTATCCCTGACATTTTGTAGTGCTGTATCTGTATACTCTATACCACCTCACTCGGATAAATATTTCTTGATATTACTGTAGTATACTGTATGGATTCATACTGCATATTGTATTAATACAGTATGTACTTTACTGTATTATTTTGTATCTCCATTTGTATTGCTATTAAATTCCTTTCATCTTAACGTACCACACTTACTACAAAGCCTGTCATCTTGTTCTGTTGTTCATTTTTTGTCACTCTGCCTGCTGTTGTATTCATTGAATTGCATTAATTAACCTGTTCTGATTATCTATAACCTTGAATCTTGCAACTGCAATTTATCATTTGTTGGATATCCATGGGACACCCTTGCTATTTTTACTTGTACCTAAATTATTGCACTTTGTTAGACATCTTACCTGTTTGTTGACTTGGTGAGTGCATCTCCTGTTACTGATCTAAATGAATTGCACTACCATATACTGTAAATATACACTACACCTAACACTTACAATGGCATTTGACAGCTATTTGAGAAACTGTAAAATATTTCTACCTACAGCCCTGTTATGCTGTTCTGACAACTGCACCAGTGGCAGTCTTGTTTAAATTATTGTACTGCATGTAAGTACAACTCACTATTATCACTGGCACTTTATACTGTTATTAATGATTCCTTTATGATCTGTTTTACCTACCCATTTCTAATAGTGTACTATAGAGATTAACTTAGCTTTGATATAAGTTTTGAAATTCTAACTCTCATACTCTACTGTCCATAACACTGACTATAGAGGTTAAATATTTATTTTCCTATAATTTACTTTCCACCCTCTGGTCACTATGGAATCACAGTCTGCTCTTACCCCTACTGTGGCCAGCACTTTGCAAATATGGGTCAATGACCCAACTGTCCTGTGTTTACTGATTACCCATTATTACAAAGCATCAATGATGCTATCATGGAGAGAAGCAAAACAATTATATAAGATATAGGCTAGCCCTCAACACATTTCTCATTGGAAAATAGCATACTCACTCTGCAGGTCACACCACCACCAATGTCTGCTTAGGTGGTCAAAACATTTCTACCCCACTCTTATAGACAACACACTTAAGAAAGCTCAGCATCAGACAACCATAGCACCCACACCTGCATGCAGTTCACATTTCCCATCCAGGCATTATCAGGGATGCAGTCCTAAACCATAAGGGACCACTGACCCATGAACATGTTTTGGTCATACATGACTCTATAGTTAGACACACAGACTCTGACAAGAGTATTACATAGTAAGATGTCAATCCACAGCCTGGATCCATTATGTCGCTGAAGCTCTTGGGTTCCATGATCCCTGTAAACACAAGTACAACCTAGTGGTAGCTTAAGTGGAGGTGAATGATAATACATACTCTATCCAGTGAAATATGCAGTAGAAAATAATGGAGCCTCCAATGCATATGCCAAAGGAAAGGAAAACATTGGTTTTGTGTAGTACCCTGCCTTAAGAAAGATTTTACAATTTAATTAAATAAATGGATTTAATAATTGGCTGACATGGTGTCATTCTAGGAGGAACCAACATATGCCAGCATGGAATTAGATAGTTGTGACGTTCACCGGTTACACAAGGGATGATCTGCATTCATAGATTCATTATATCATTGCCAGCTACTGAGTGTCTTCTGTGTATTCTGTTGATCTCAATTGTAACTACATTGATTTATATAAAATCACTATCCATTCCAACACCATTCCCCACATGACTATAATTATCTAGTCATCAACTCTGGTAGATGCATACCATCAAGAAGCAACATGATCAGTTTTTCCTAGACTTTGTTAATGCCAACTCAATTGAAAGAATTGCCAACCATCCAAGTAGAGTCCTCAGTACTCTTATTATTGGCCATATGAACATAACTCCCTGTACACCACCTTATGTTCCTCTCCATAGGTAAATCTAAGAACAAATGTCTTAGCTTTTACTTTAAAAATGATGGCATCTTCACTGCAAATTTCATTTTTTTAGGTGATTCTTCAAAAACATGTTTTGCAGCTCACAGACAGCTAAATAAATCCCAAAGTAGCCCTCCATGTAATAACCTGACTGCCAAAGCTGCTGCCTGTACCTCCAGTTTCTGCATACACATAACTATTTGCACTGAAAAAACTATCCTTATCAGCTCCAAATACAGGGAACAATTTAAGAAAAAAACATTATAGGGGAAGTCTTATCTTAATAAATGACCTTACAGTGCATACCTAGAAAATCTCAAGCTACACTCAATAAGTTATAGCTGGCTACAAGGTAGGTTACATTTAACATACAGTGCTCACCATGTCAAAGAATGCCAGCACTTATTGAATATCAATATACTGCAGACAGATAAATCATTTAGAAGACATAATTATAATTACAAGCTCCTAAATGTAAAATCTCCTTGACAGTTACATTTATATCTACTGGCATTGATAGGTCCTGGATTGGCTGCTCTTTATGTCAGGCAGAGTAGTTCTTTAATTGTTTTCAAGAATAAGTTAGATACTTGCTTTGAGAGTACAATTTTACTTGGCATTTGGAGGCTTCATTTTGATGGTCTTTGACTGCTATACAGTGTACAGAAACTACAAAAATATGAAAAACATGAAAATCGCCAATATACAATGTTCTCATCTTACCATCTCTAGAAAGCATAAAAAGAGGCTAACAAAAATCTTAACTGTATCATTAGAAACAACAGAGATTTGTATGATATCAGAGATGCCATTTCCATCAAATGTAACTAATAACCATTCTCCAACCATGTCAGGATGCTATCTAATAACCCAGTAGCACCAAATTATACAAGCTAAGATGAAACACCCAACTATGATTTGAGCTTTTGAACAATAATGTGACCCAGTGTGATCTCAAGAAAATATCATATCTCTGACTTTATTGTTCCAAGGCACTCAGTCTTCTCTACTACATCACAAACTTCCTCAACTAAAATGAATGCACATCTTTTGTATCGGCCCCATTGAAGGCTAAAAACTGCATTTTCATAGACTCATAATATACCAGTGTGCCTGCTTATTTGCACTTAATACAGCTTGTGTAAGCCTCTGCATAATTGTTTTAATTTCCAACTATTCATTGGTTGTGCACTTGATGTTTCCAAAGCTATCACTGTTGTCCCACTATACAAGGCTATCCCCATCACCAGTCCATGCAACTAAAGCCCCATAAGTCTCATCATAGGTTCGTAGGTTCATAGGTGTGTACTAGGATAATGGTCCTGGGGCTACAAGCCTAGTCCATAGGATTATCCTGGCATCATGCCACCCTACCTTAGTTCCCAGTGCCTCTGCGAGTAAAGTCACTGGAGGGATCCCCGGGTGAATTTTCTATTTCCCATCCACTCATCAAGATTTCTCTTGAAGGGAGACAGTGTGGTGCTCTGCTTAACATGTATGGGAAGTCTATTCCAGAGCAAGGGCAGTCTGTGGGTTATGAACCTGTCCCTTCAGCATGTTCTGTTGATTGTAGTAATGAGGATGAGGTCTCTGGAGTATGTGGTGTGGAGGGATTGGGATTTCTTTAGAGGTAGTAGTTCTAACAGATCTGGGTCAGACATGGCTTTGTAAGTCAAGCAGAGATCGCCTCTAAGTAGGCGATATGAGACAGAGAATAGTTGGAGTTTTTTTAGTCTGTCCATGTAGGACGTGTTTACAGCCTAGGATCCTCTTTGTGAGTTACTTTTGTGGCCTCTCCAGTTGTTGCAGGTGTCTAGTGAGGTACATGCCAAATGGGGCATTGTACTCAATGATTGGCCTAATGAGGGAAGAGTAGAGGGAGCCAGTGACCTCTTTCTTCCTGGATGCACTACCCTTAGTAATGAGATGTGCCGCATAGAAGGACTTTCTGACCACAGTGGCAATGTGGTGGTCAAAAGAGAGGTTGCTGTCAACCTGTGCCCCCAGATCTCTTATAATGCCTTCTGTGTTCAGTGGACTACCAGTGATGTGGTAATTCATGGAAACTGGGTTTTTCCCAAAGGGGATGACGACACATTTTTTGGCATCGAGCTTAAGGCCATGGTTCTGACACCAGTCATTGGTCTCAGTGAGGCCTTTCTGTAGGATGTCAACATCACCCCTGGAGTTAATAATAGCACCCAACTTGCAATTGTCTGTAAACTTTGTCAGCCAGAGCCCCTTCATGTTGGCCTGGACTTCAGAGAAGTAGATACCAAACAGGAGAGGACCCAGGACTGAACCCTGTGGGACACCACTCATGACTGGTCGTCAGTCTGACTTGGAGTCACCTACTTTCACACTGTGGGTTCTATCTGTGAGCCAGTTTGCAACCCACCTAGTGATATAGGGGATGATGCCTAGCTTAATGAGTGTTTCTATGATTCCTGAGTAGGGAATGGTATCAAAAGCCTTGGCCAGATCAAGGTAGGCTGTATGAACCACCTTGCCTTCATCCATACCTCTGCTGACTGACTCAGAAATTGACCAAGTTGAGCAGGCATGGTCTACCTTTCACAAAACCAAACTGTGTGGGATCTAGAGTTTGGAGATTCCCTATATCCTTGTTTATCAGGTCCATGATACTGCGTTCCCTAGCTTTGCATATCAGACTCATCAGGCTAATGGGGTGATAGTTTCCAGGGTTTGTAGTTGCTCCTCCTTTGTGGAGAGGAATGATTGTAGCAGTGGACCATGCAGTAGGGACAAAGCCTGAGTTGAACCTGGGATTGAACAGGGCACACAGGTGAGGTGCCAGTTCATTATATAGTTCATGTAGAACACAGCCAGGGATATTGTCAGGTCCCATAGAAGCTGTATTCTTGGCCTTGGACAGTGCTGTTTTAACCTGTGCAGCAGTAGTACTTGGTGCCTGGCAATTTACTGGTATTGTGACTGGTCTCTTGGGGGTGAGAGAGAGGGGTAAAGTTGACACTGAATCTGTTGGCCAGTATATTGGGAATATCTGTTGGCTCGGTATAGCAGGTACCATTGTGCAGTAGCTCAGAGCAAATCTGGGTATTGCCGTGGAGATTCTTTACATAACTATAGAAGGCCTTGTGGTTATCTTTACTATCTGCTGCAATTCTTTTTTCATAGCTAGCTTTAGAGGATTTGATGAGGGATCTCAACTTTTTGTTGAGGCTGATTAGGAGTTTTTCCAATCTTGGGAATTCACCTTATTCTGCATCAGTTGGCTCCTTCTGTTGTAGAGTTTGCTTATGGCAGGTGACCACCAGATTGGCTTCCTTTTTTGGAGAAGAGCATATTGGTTCTTTTGGCTATGGTGAGATCCATGCATTTGTGCATGTGTTCATACAGTGCATTGGTGTATGATTTGGTGATCATGCAACTGATCTCCATTTGCATGGGTGCTGTGAAGTTAGCCACCTCTGTTTTCAGGAGCCCAAAGTTAACTTTGGAGAAGTTTTTCATGGTGGTTACCTTTGTGGGGGGGGGGTGGATTTCCAAGATGATTAGTTTGTGGTCAGATCAGGTCAAGGATGTTGCTACCTCTAGTGGGGTAAAAATGAGCTGGTCCAGGCCATTGGAATTAATGAATTCCAGGAAATGTTGGGCAAGTGTATTGGTACATGAGTAGTTTTCCCAGTTAATGGAGGGGTAGTTGATGTTGCCCAGTATGAGAGTGTTAGGTTGGACCCTAATATTCTCCAGGGTGCTTAGAAATGTGGAGTGTGTCTTGGGAAATGGTTGGGGACCTATAGTGACCCAAATCACTGCCTTACCCAATGTTAGCTGCACCAAGTATCTCAGATACGTTATGTTGGGCTACCAGTCTGGAGGTGTGCACATCCTTTATGAATATGGAAACACCACTACCTTTGGAGCTTTGGTCCAAGTTCTGGGTCAGAAAGGTGTGGAATGAGTAATAGCCTGGTAGTGCAGGGGTGCTTTCTGCTGCTTTGGATCAGATCTCTGTTATGGCACAAATGTCGATGTTCTCCATTTTAATCAGTCTTATACGTAAGGCTAAGTAGAGTATCACATCCTAGCTGATTAGTACTGTCATTAGAAACTTTCAAGGCCATTAACCAAATCAGTTCGGCTTTATCAAGGACATATCCTGTTCCCTTAACTTTACAGAATTCTACATTAAGGTTACTGAAGTCGTGGACAATGGCCATCCCAGTCACGATGGCTATCTTGACTTTGACAAATGCTTTGATGCAATCACCCTTTAGAGAGTACTGATAAGTCAACTAAACTTAGTGTAAATTCGTAGTGTACATGTGAGTGTGTGTGTGTGTGTGTGTGTGTGTGTGTGTGTGTGTGTGTGTGTGTCTGTGTGTGTGTGTGTGTGTGTGTGTGTGTGTGTGTGTGTGTGTGTGTGTGTGTGTGTGTGTGTGTGTGTGTGTCTGTGTGTGTGTGTCTGTGTGTGTGTGTCTGTGTGTGTGTGTGTGTGTGTGTGTGTGTGTGTGTGTGTGTGTGTGTGTGTGTGTGTGTGTGTGTGTGTGTGTGTGTGTGTGTGTGTCTGTGTGTGTGTGTGTGTCTGTGTGTGTGTGTGTGTGTGTGTGTGTGTGTGTGTGTGTGTGTGTGTGTGTGTGTGTGTGTGTGTGTGTGTGTGTGTGTGTGTGCGTGTGTGTGTGTGTGAGTCTGTGTGTGTGTGTGTGTGTGTGTGTGTGTGTGTGTGTGTGTGTGTGTGTGTGTGTGTGTGTGTGTGTGTTAGTGAAATAGATTTGAAAAGACTCGTCACATCATGGTTTTCATTGGTAGTTTGCTTGTTGTGTGTTAGGAGAATATTATTTTCATTAGTTACTGCTAACATTGAAGAATATTAAGAAATGTTGTCTTGTCAAATTACCTGCCAGTTTTCTTTCAGAATATACTTTGGTAAACAGCTTACCATGCTAACCTTACTAGAGCATAGTTTTAGCCTTAACTTGTTTATTTCATTCAGATTGTGTTTACATATTCTCCAGTATTGCCACTTTTCAATTATGTCATTTGCATATACTATTGTTCCACCAGAGTGGTTTGCTTCAATATTTTAAGAGTACCTTTAAACTGGAACATACTAATTTATTTATTGACATTTGATTGCCATGAAAGTCTGACTGGGAAGGTGCCCATTTTCAGCATAGGCTTGGGGAGAAAGCTTCAAAGTATTACAAAATTATTTTAAGAACAATAATTTTATAAGCTTCAGAAATAATCCAAAAATATCTACAATTTAATTAATTATGCCAAATTAGGGATAATATGTGAACATTCATTGAAAATAGATGCAACCTACATGACAATAATTTAATATTTAAAAAAAATTTGGAAAGTTTATTGAAATTAAAGGTAAGTTACTGTAATACGAACAGACTTTGCAATGCAAAATGAGAGAAAATAAACAGGGTTATGGCATATTTAGATAGACAAAGGGGAGAGAAATTGATTGCAGTTAGGAAGTAAGTAAAGAAGGAGGTATAACGTAATAGTAGGTAGAAGTCCATATTTACAGATATAGTTTATCTGGAAGTTGACTAAGAGCAGAGCCAGATTTTGGCTAGGAAGTCTTTCAGAATGGTTTTAAAGGAATGGAGGGAGGGTGTTGACCTAATGGATAGGTAAGGACTTCCAGACCCTAACAACATGGTATGAGTACAGACCATGCCCTGCAGATGTGATATGTTTGTGGACAGAGAGAAGTTTTTGGTAAATGGATCATAATGACCAAGTGGAACATAATTGTATAAAATGGTATTTAGTGGCAGACATGCAGAAACATGCTGGATATAGGTAGTCATAAGTTTTGCATATGTTAATTGACCAAAAAAGAGACATTTGCTGCAAATGTAGTCACTTTATTATAGCATTATTCAAGTTTTGCTTTTTGTGATAGCTGAAAGTTATTAAAGATGGGAACACCATAATGTAGTGAGGGGGTGATAAGTAGTGACAAGTGTAGCTTTAGTTGCACTGGTGAGAACGTTTTTGGCTCTATAAAGAATCCTTAGTTTTTGGTGATTTTTATGCAGCTTTGCAAATGCAGGTCATATGACTCAATGTGGTCATTAAATGTAAGATAACTTATCCATGGAGTTTCCATGGTTCATCAATGAAGAATATAAACGCTCTTTGCCCAATTTAGAAAAGTTATCATTAAAACTTTGATAACTGGTCATATAAAAATCCCTGACTAGAGGTTAGTTAAGCTGTATCTAAACAGTAGATGACAAGTTAATATTAACAGTGCATTGGTTTGACTTTTTAATAGTAAGGGCATTTAGATACAACAATTAACAATGATTATGTCTACTGTATTAGTGCCTTATATGGCTATTTTTTGTGACTAAATCAAATTATCACAGTGCCCGATATGCTTCTGCTAAACTAAGCAGGGAATCCATCTTAGATTGGTTCTCCTCATGTCTTAAAACTTTCTCTGTCTTTGGCACTCATGAGGTCAGCAGATATGTATGCAGTCCTATGATTGTTGATTTATAAATGTAATCAATTTCGAGGAGGCCCATAACTCCTTCAGAACGGGGGATATATAATTTTGGCATACACTGATTTTTTTACAGTCATTTGATAAGCATGAAGCATGTTTCTTGTTTGCCTGTCCAAATGATCCAATACCTTTTGGCACCAGTCAGTCACCTCAAAACTGTAAGTTAGAACAGGAAGGGCTGGAAGAGCAAGTTCGTTTGTAGTTGGACTTTATTCTAGGAGTGAGTTCTCGGTATTAATTTTAGTCTTGTAAAATATTCCATACTAAGTTTTATTTGCATTTGTTCAAGTTTTATTGTTGATCCTTCATCAGTTCCTAGATATTCATATAGTCCCTGTTACTCAAGTTCATTTATATCACATTAGTGCCCCATTTTCCTGGTGCTGCAGCTTCCCTGTTTTAAAGGTTGCTTTTACACATTGATCAAGACCAAATTACATTGTTATATCATCTGAGGAAAGTTTTGACCACTTGTAGTTGTGTTTTCAGTTCCTCATCTGATGAGCTATACAGTTTTAAATCAATCACAAAAGAAGATGAGAAGTCTTTACACTTTGTTATTATCTGGGAGCCAAGTTGTAGCCATGACCTAATCTATTAAGTAGACAGCTTAATGGGTTAAGGGCAAGACAAAAGAGCAGTGGTGAAAAGAGTCATCCTGGAATACCCCTATGAATTTTTATCCCTGGGATAATAATTTGTCCTTTATCATGGCTTAGCTGCAAAGTGGTTTGCCACTGTTTCATGGTCACTGTAATGTAATCGATCAATGTACAACGTACATTTGTAAGCACTCTTTTATCCATAAATGTGGGATGATGTGAAATGCTATTTTGCAGTCTATCCATGCCATACTTATATTCTTCCGTTTTTTTTACAATTCTCTATTATGCCTTTATTTAGCAACAAATGATCCTTTGTACCACATGACTTTCTTTTGTTACCATTTTGTTCTACTGTCACAATTGAGTTTTCATGTAAAAAATTATAAACTTTGCCGGCATCAATTCCAGTGTATAGTTTATACATCATTGGAAAGCAAGTTATTGGTCTATAGTTTTCAGGATATCTTGTAGGTTCACTGTTATGGAGGAGTATCATTTTTTCCTTTTGTTAACCAGACTGGCATCTGTTCATGATGTGCAGATAAATAGTTCTGACTCACGGCTAAATCTTCATGTAAAGATATTAGTACTTTTACCCAGAATTTAGGTGCTGCAACTGGGCCTGGGGTTTTCCAGTTAGGAGCTTTTCTTAATTTTGTTTAAATTTCTCTGGCTGCTACTTTGTCCATTTGATATCCTGTATATCTGAACTTCTTATTCTTTCTTTTACTTCTTCTATCCATTCATTGTCTTTCTTACGTTCCACAGGATCTTCAAAGATAATTTTCCAAAATGTATCTATTTCTTTATTTTGTGGTGTTTCAATTGCATTTTCCTTGTTTCCAAATTCTCTATAAAACTTTTTGGGGTCATCAATAAACTGCTTATTTTGTACTTTTCTTTTATATTTATCTGCATATATTCTAAGTTTGTCTGCCTGTGCTGATATCTTTAGTTTATTATTTGCAATAGTGTATGATAAGTCCAGGTCTGTTCTGATACTGCATGTTGCTTTTATCACGTCTATCTTTCTGAGTATTTTTGTTGATCTATTCCATCTTCTATACTCTTCTAACAGTGACACTTCTTGTCTTAATTACTTTATAGTTTTCTTTATTCAATACTTCCATGATGACATTTGATCTCTCCCCTTACTTTCCCTAACTACCTGTGTTTTTGTGGTAAGACTTTATCTATTAATTTAGCTGCACAGTAATATATTCTATTTACTTCTGTTATATCACATGAATTTCTATGAACAGTGTTGATTACTGTATTCATTTGTTTTATCAAACTTCTAACATTTTAGGACTTATTGACTTTCTGTAGTCTATTTCTTTCATTGGTCTTAAAGTGTCTCTTCATCTCTATTAAATCAAGCAATTCTTCCTTCAGATCATTTTCTTCTAAATTAATGGCACATTCTTTGTTCTCCATTTCCTGTTGACATTCTACAGAAAGTTTTAGAAACTCTTCCCATGCCATATTATTGTCAGCTTCACCCTTTGTCATCCATTGCTCTTTCATATGGGAACTCACTGGCCTATCACATTGAAAATAGTCATTATCAACCCAACCCCAAAGCAGTCTATCCCCATCAGAAAAGTTTGTAATACAGGCCACGCTCACCAATGTCTATTTTTCCTACTCTAGGCAAACTGTTTGAAAAAAAAATCAATGTTAAAATCACCCATTATGCCACTACTGGCAATCTCCTGTACCATAAACAACATGGGTTCTGGTCCATTTATAGCACACTCATTGACCTGTGGGCCATGAACAATGTAATAATGTTAGCAATGGGCAGATGTCAGCTTACTGGTACAGAAATTTGTAATTTCCTTGACCACAACATCCTACTCCATCACTTCCAACAAATAGGAATAATTCCTGATATCCTATCTTGGTTTCAAAACTACCTCACTGATCACCACTTTCTATCAAAATTCATACCTAATTTTCCAGTGAGTCACCCTTCAAAAACGTGTCTCACCATGCTCCATGCTGACGTCTCTACTGTTCTCCTTCTTTATAAATAAATTATCCCCTGACCTACCTCATTTTCCTCCTCCGTCTCTATTCAGATGATCTGGAGCTATTCTCCACAAACAACTCAATGTTCGTTGTCCAGACAGACCTGCAAGTAGATTTCCCAACCTTAATCCATGGGATCTCCATCAAATCTATGACTTGGATGCATTTTAAATAGCATGAAGCACTATTTAGCCACACCCCTAACAACACTGTTCAATCTCAATCTCCATATAGATTTTGTACCAAGTGAAAGCAGAACAGCTACAGTCATTCCTCTGCATAAGGAAGGACCTTCTACCATGGACCCAGGAAATTACAGGCCCATCAATCTGATCAGTCTCATGTTTAAAACCATGGAAAGAGTTATCATGGAACTAACCATTCAGGACATAGGGAAACTTCAAACACTGGACCAGTCTCAGTTTGGATTCATCAAGGGCAGGTCAAGCTTGCTCACCTTGGTGAAGTTATTTTGAAAAGATCACCAAAGCAATGCATGAAGGCAAAATGGTACACACCACATACTTTTACTTGGCCAAAGCTTTTGACACAATTCCCCACTCAGCCATTGTAAAAAAGCAAAATACATTGGAAATAAACCCCTATGTCACCTGGTGTATTGCCAGCTGTCTCACAGATAGGACACAGGAAATCAAAATGGAAAGGACACAGGAAATCAAACTGGGGAAGTTACAGTCTCAAAGAAACCTGCCACAGAGTCCACAAGGATTCTGTGCTGGGACCTGTACTGACTTGGCATCTACATTTCTGAAGTAAAAGCAAATACCAAAGGCCTCTGGCTGACTACGTTTGCAGATGACTGCAAGCTAAGAACAGTCATTGAATCCCCAAATTACTTTGCCATCCTGCAGGAAATTATTTACCAAATAGATAACTGGTGTCAAAATCATGTTCTGAAACTAAATGCCAAAGAAAATGCCTTATTTTATCCTTGGGAAGTCATCTATCCCAGAAAATTAACAAATTAAAAATATGTCCCTGAGGGCTGACAGTTGTTCAGGGTTTGGAAGTTATGTGGACAGTGACCTAACTTTTGACCAACATGTGTTCATTGTTGTAAGAAAGCCCTTCTATATTGCACAGCTTATAAACAGAGGGATTTTGTCTAGATCTGGGGATGTCATTGCTCCTCTTTACTCAGGCCTCATTAGGCCAGTCATTGAAGATAATGCCCACTCTGGCATGTATCCATCCAGACACATGTAACAAACGGAATGCCCACAGAGATACCTTACTAAAAGGATACAAGGCCTAAACAACATGTCTTACATTGACCGACTCAAAACCATGTCACTAAATTCAATATTCTATAGACTGCTGAGAGGTTACCATTGTCTGGCATAGAAGACATGCTTTGACCCAATACTGATAGATTTACTTCACATCAGCAAGTAAAATGGCATCAGAAATAGTTGGTCTAGGGATATAAACCTCTTCTGCAATATCAGCAGAACAGTTTGGAGGGACATGTATATCTGGCAGAGGATACCACTACTCTGGAACAGACTCCCCATACCCATTAAACAAAGCTCATCCCTGTCTGTATTCAAACGCAACTTAGATCTACGTACGTGTGTGCGGGTGTACAATTGATTTGTGCGTGCGGATGCAGAAATTATTAAGCATTTGTCACTTCATAATGATGAATATGGTAGTATGATTCTGCTGAAATGACTGTTGAAGACTGAGGAAAATAATCTGAATAGCTGATCTTCTAACACCAAGCTATTCATGAATATTGAAAAAAATCTGCAGTGTTAGGGGTATAGCTGTGGAAAACATGAAATGGAAAGGATTCTCTGGGGAAGAATTCTCTGTTTTTGTTGTATATCAGCAGTCAAATATTTTGCTGCTGTGTAAGCCAATAATGGACTGTAATGGCTGTAGTTCTTAATAGAAGAGAATGTTTAAACAAGTCAAATATTTTAGAAAAAAAAGATATGAGGAAATTAAATTTGTATGGATATACAAAATGAGGTCTATCCAGTCAGCATGTTTTGCTGAGAGAATGATGCAGTCTAACAAAACCAAGTGTACTCTGTTCTAAGAAGATACCACCAATGCATTATGCATTTAATTGGAAAAGGCAGTACATGAACATTGAATTGATGTAGGAATTAGATTACAGGCTGGCTTGTACTGCCACATTTCTCTTGTTTAATTTGTAGTGGGTTAATCATTTTCACAATGTATGCACACATGATCTTGATATCTAGATTCTAGAAGCCAGTGCAGAATAGTTTTGAATACATTCCTGGGTATTTTCCTTAGCTTATAGGAACATGAATGCTATACATACAGAAAACATAGCATCAACCAAACTGTGTAGCAACCTTTAATTTATTGTTTGAAGAACTTTAATAAAAGTACAAGCTATTTGAAGGGCAACTAAAGATCATGCTTAGAATAATAAAATTTACCTTTTGGTTTGTCTTCTTTTAATTGCTTTTTATCGGCCGTAGCTACCTTTCCTACAAGTGTCAGATAAACAAAAAATAATCATTAAATAAAATAACACTTCTTCACATTGAAAAAAAGAATAAGTTGTGGGGTACATTTCATAGATATTTGTATCTTGCATTTCATTTGTGACACCACTTTTGCTGTTATTGAGATGGCTGGCATATATGGCCAGGAAGACTGGAAGTAACAGAAGATCTGCTCTCACCAGTTATCCTTGCTTTACATTCTGTTCCCCCATTTGTGACCCATGTACACCCCAAAATTTCCTTATGTTTAACTGTCACCATGTCTGCTAAGAAGTGCTCCAGACATCTAAAATGTCTTTGCCTTTCCTTCCCTTTTTTTAATCCGCATATTCTATCCCTTTTAACTCAAGCTGTCCTCAGGTATTAGGTCTCATACATAATTCACTATGCCCATGGTTTTTCTCAAGTGGTGGGACTTGAGGATGTGAACTGTGCACCACTATAGTGAGGTCTATAAGTGGATGGTCCACTGGAACTTGTTCTCTCAATAGGCCTTTGAATGGGTTGTGACATGTAATGTGGTTTGCAAGTATTACTGTCAAAAGAACATTCAGATAAAGTATGTCAGGCTGCTGTGCTAAAAGATCTCAAATTAAGATCAACCATATCATTATTTAATTTCATGCCCAGCTTTCAGAATGAGACAGTAAATTATTAACAGCCTTATCTGGAAGCATAGCCACTATTTAGCACTCTAGGGCCAACAGCACAGATTTACTCCCTATGTCTATTTCATTTGGCTGCCTGTGCAGAGTTCTTTCCATTACTAAACACTTTATCAGATCTTCATTAAATTTAGCTATCTCTGATCTCAAACTTTAATGGTTAGATCTGTTACACCCTTCTCCTTTCAAATGGCATCATGCCACATGCTAGCTGTTCTGGCTAAAACATTAATAAACACATGCTAAGCCTCCTTATTTTTTAGTTACAGTGTACACATTAAACGATGAAGAGTCTGAGCTTTCTTAATCTATGTATGTCTAATATTGACCTTTAAAGCATATAGTTTATGCATCAGTACTAAAAAGTTAAAATTTATGGACTCACACTCAAAATCCAGATCCAGCAACAAAAATCACTTGCAGATCACTAAAGCCAATAACTCTGCTGGCGAAGCACTATTCTCTTGCGCCATAGCCAAATTATGGAAATCACTCCCACCCACAATTACCTCCATACCATCATGCACCAACTTCAAAACTTTATTAAAAGCGCACCTAAAAACATGCTGGCTATGCCCTTGCAACTCCCACTCTAATATCATCCACCCCATCCAACCACTACCTTTCTTTCACCTCCACTAACTACCTTGATGATAGCAAGCTCAGATGCTCATAAGCCTAGTACTTATTATACAGCAGGAACTTCTCATTGTTACATTTGTTAATGCCTGTTATGTACTTCACAGATAAAGATTCTAGTTGTCTACTGATGTACTATGTTCTTCATCTGTAAATATGTTGTAAGTAATTTCTATGTTAAATTGTTAATCGCTATGTAATCCAATGTAACTACTGTCTGTTTATTTTACTGTGGAGCTTTTCTCCCCGGGCCTCCACTGAAAATGGACCCACGTCCAGTCGGACACTCCCGGTCAACAAATTTAAATACATAAATAAATAAATAAAATGCACTAATTAAACAGCACAATCCATTTGTTCTGGTGCTGAGTACACATATGTAGCTTAGCATTTAGAAAACTGTTCATTGCTTTATGTGTCTACCTAGTAATGGCTGTTTTCGACTTCATTTCCTGTCATGTGCCTTTGTGAACCCTTTCCATCTCCAGAGCTGAACAATACAGCCACTTCTCGTTATTTGAAGACATAAGCAAATATATATATATATATATATATATATATATATATATATATATATATATATATATATATATATATATATATATATATATATATATATAGTCTCGCAGATTCACACCATTGTTATTGGTATTTTTGACCCTTCATTGTAACAGTAAACAGCATATAATGAAAGGAACAGACTCAGTGTTTAATTTCATGAATGCTCCATATTGTTTGTGCCTGTGGAGTAGAAGGGACCCGAGTTTGGGTAGTGGCTCAGGCACCTGAAGAAGGAGGCAGAGTAGGATGGTCATGCCCTTTCAGAGGGAGAGTGTAGGAACATGAGTTGCAGACAGACTACTATCAGGCTCTGCTAGTGATAGGCTGGGAGAAGATGGATGGCTAAGGAGGTGTGGCTACTCATGGGGACCTAGGGTGGTCACATCCTCAGAGCCCAACATATTGCTTTCTCAGCCTCATAGAGACATAATCATGCATGGGTGACATCAGTGCAAATGAAGTAATATCCCTAACTCTTCAGTAAACCTGTACAGTACTGATGGCTTACCTCCAGTCTGCCACCTTTCCCTCTTTACACCGTTTGTTGACAGTTCCTGCAGAAGTTGCTGTCCTGTCCACCTTTTCCCTTATCCCTGTCAGACCCAAATGGGGAGGGGGAGGGTTGTACCAGACAGAGACAACTGGAAGCTAGTCACAACAGCTGAAGGGCTGATGGAGGAGCACAAAGGGGCAAAATAAATAATGTTGCATATTACAGGGAATAACATCGCCATCACAGAGTATGTCCAACACTGTGGGTTCTCAGTATTATTACAAGTATAATGGATAACATAAATATGGCTGCCATAGGTAACACATTACAAGTTCAGACTGTCTTAATGTTGACAAACATGACTAGTATAAGACAAATTCGTTTAGGCTTTTACCATCTTTTCCTTTTGCTTCTTTTTCTGGTTTCTTTTCAGCTATGAAAACAGACAAAATTTGTAAAGATCAATTTAAAAGAAACTGTCTGTTGAATAAAACTTCCCTTTTATTTCAAACTGTGATTTATTCATCTCACTTATATGTCCAGAAATGTTGTTTGCAGCTACAGTTTGTGAACAGGTATGAATATTAACCTTTGAATTAACATCATGAAATAAAGATAGGAGGATTGGAGTAATTTTATACCAAAGGTTAAACTTGTTAAAAACACTATCTTAAGCAGTTTTCATCTTTCGCAAAGGCCTCCCCACTGATAAGAAGGAATATTTTTCATTTTGCTCATTTTGAAATGTATAATTCTGGACCTAAGCAAATCCTTACCTCCTGCTGCATATTTTGCAAAACTGTAACTTAGAGTAAAGTAAAAAATCTTATTACTTCTTCTGTGAAAGTATTCCATAAGAAAAACTATGAGAAAAAAATAAAAAATAATTCTGTTCCAGTTATATTATTGTAGAATTTTATGTGGCAAGATCCAAACTTTTGAATGGCAAAAAAAAAAAAAAGAATGTTTCAACAAACTGAATTTACAAAGCAATACCTAAACACTATACACATTTACCATCCAACAATATACCACATATAGAAATGAAATTGTGTAAAATGACTGAACAAAAGAAATGAGTGATTTTGCTGTCTGTTGTTGCTTGAAAGCTGATCTATGCTACCAGGTTGTTACATTTTTCACTTGTTAACATGCAAGGGCTTATCTAGGTATATGCTAAGTATATTCAGCAGACTATGGTTGTTCCACTGGTATGTTGCATCAGCAGTGACCAACATCAAGAGACCAGTGTTCACATTTTTGTGATTCTGACTGAGGGAACATGTCTGGTAATGCATTACTTAGGACTACTGTATCCATTAGTGCAACAGATGTAGAGGGATAACTATTTAGCTGAATTATAAGTAGTGAGTTTTTCAAAAAAAAAAAAAAAAAAGACGATTGTCACTGTTGAAGTGACACCCTAACCCCATGTACAAAAATAGAAAAAAAAGGGGTTGTGGATGGATGGATGCAATGCCTTGTGAGGAGCTGAGAACACCATACTTTAGGATATATGGCTACCTTCGAGAAGGAGGTGTGTTTTTGAGTAAAGCCTGGACAATTAAAAAAATCTGGACAAGTGTGCCATGGATTACATCATTTACACACATCAGCTGTGAATAATCGTAACTGTGGTAACTTAACCACATCCTAAGAATTTTGTGGGAAATCAAGTTATCAGATAAATAAGTCTAACTCTTGTGAACAGTAATTGCTATTTAGAAAGAACAAGCAGCAGCGCTTTTCAGAAAAAATAACACTACATTGCAGCAATATTATTCAATACATAGTGCAATGTCACAGTTATGATACAGCATGGAAAAGTACCCAAAGATGCCAGACGTCTGTTTATCTGAAAAGATTCACAAACAATTTGCTGTATCTTATAAATCATAGTTGTGAAATACACACATTTGTTTCATTATGGTATGTTTAGTGTGGATGTTTTTTATTTTTTTATTTTTATTTGATATATATATATATATATATATATATATATATATATATATATATGGGTCTACTTCTCTTTATCGAAGAAACACTTCTTCGAAAAAGAGAAGCAGACCCACACTTACGTGAAAGTGCACTTAACCAAAAGTGCACTTTCGCGAAGAACGGTTCAGCCCCCCACACCCCCCCCCTACTTAAATATACCAACTCCGAGATCACACTACAGTGGGGAAACAGGTAAATTCCCTTTCTCCACTGTAATGTGCTTTGGCGCCTCAGTGTTCCTTAATGGTTCATTGAACCTTTCTTTATGAAAGTGCACTTTCGGTTAAGTGCACTTTTGTGTATGTGTGGGTCTACTGCTCTTTTTCGAAGAAGTGTTTATTCGATGAAGTACAGTAGACACACACACATATATATATATATATATATATATATATATATATATATATATATATATATATATATATATGGGTCTGCTTCAAAATACTGACTTTCAAAATACCTAAACTCAAAATACTGAGACCAAAATCTCTAAAGCTAAATTCAAAATACTGAAGCTCAAAATATAAAAAAACACAGTACAGCAACACAGCTATATTGCAGCAGAACTACATACAGAAACATAGTACTCTTCTGCAAGTATAGGCAGTGGGGCAAGTCCCCCTGCATACCCCATGTGGGGAGCTGCATCCCTCACACACCCTGCTACTTAAATATATCAACTCTGAGATTGCACTTCACTACACTAAAGTGCAATCTTGGAGTTGATATATTTAAGTAGCAGGGGGTGTGGGGGGTGCATCTCTCCACAGGGGGAGTGCAGGGGGGCTTGCCCCCCTGCTTATACTTGGAGAAGAGTAATATGGTTTGTATTTTATTTGTTTCAGTATGTACTTGTGCTGGAATATAATAAGTGTTGGTATCCTGTGTGTTTTCAGTATTCTGAGTTTTCAGTATTTTGAGCTGTAAAGATTTTGGTCTCATTATTTTGAGTTTAGGTATTTTGAAAGTCAGTATTTTGAAGTGGACCAATTTTTATATATATATATATATATATATATATATATATATATATATATATATATATATATATATATATATATACACACACACACACATATATATATATATATATATATATATATATATATATATATATATATATAAATAAAGTTATGCCTATAGCATTCCTTTGGCAGATCAAACCAGAATCAACTAAAGTTTCAGCTAATAGTTGGGAATTCATTTGATTTGGATGTAATAATTTAAATATGGACATAAAACAGACCTCCATGATAACTAACAGTAATGTCTTCAGTTATACAAATACAGTCTCTATGGAGAAGACAGTGCACTCTTCTGTCTCTCAATGAGATATTTCAAGTTATGCAACTCAATGCAGTCCAACACAGACTCCATTGCAGTGTATTGTATAAAAGAAACAAAGAAGCATTTTTAATAGTTTAATAGTGAGTCCCTCATTTAAGGAAGATAACTCCAAGTAATGTTACATCACCATAAGGAGCTATGGTTGTCTAACAGAAATTTTGTAAAAATAAGCTACTTCTACAGAAACACTTTTAGTTTAACTCCTGGCAAGTTCCTATAATAAAATTGCCCAGTTTCATATTCTACATATGAGTACATTTATGTGTAACAACATGCCTATAATTAGGTGGGTTTCTTATAATTCAGATACAAAAATACTATTTTTTTTATGTTTTTGCAATCAGCAACAGTTTAGTAATTTTATGAAAATGTTAAGTATGGTTTTCAAGAACACCCATGGTTTAGAGTTTACTACTAAGACAAGCAACTGGAGCATTTCTCCCTGGGCCTCTGCTAAAAATTGGCTTTGTTCCAAGTCGGCCTTTCCCGGTTAACAGATGTAAATAATAAACAAATAAAATAAATAAATAACTAATGTTAAATAATCACTATTTGAATCTGGATGCTTGAGGCAATCAGTGGTGGGACTTGAATTTGCAAACACATAATTCCTTCACAAAAAGTGACTGAGCAGATCACTAACAAGGGATTCAACATGTGGACTTAATCATAATATCAGCAGGGATCCATGTAGCAAGGTGGCTACTCAGAAATCCCTGCTAAAATTAATATAACAGAAGTTAAAAAAAAACTTAATGCAACTGAATGAAATTGGGTGTTATTTAATATATGCTTGAAGTTTTTAGTCAATTGCTAATAGACTATGGGATTTGTTTGTTTATTATATATTAAGTAGTTTCTCATAGTGATGAATATGGACATTACTCACATATGGCAAGACTGGTAATGGTGTAATTAAGTGGGCAGACATGCTTTTGCCATTCATAATAGCTTTTATTAGTTCATTTTCTTCAACATTATTAGACTTTCAAAATCAATTACCCATCAACTCCATCTGAAGCAGCACATAATTTTCTCTTCCTGTAGATAATGTGGATGCATACTAATCTGGCATAGCTGTTAATGCATGTCACTTAATGTTTTTAACATATGCCTTGTCCATAGCAAACCCTACCATTTTTGAAAACTATTGGCCATCAAATCTAATATTATTTTCTAAAATCAAGTCTAATAGTAAATAGAATCAATTCAATTTTAATTCTGGTAGGTCACTAAATTTCAACAAGTATGCACATATATGCTCTCTATACCATAGTCATTAGGAACAACTCTTGAATAAAGAGTGACCATTTAAAGAAAACGCCATAGTAAAGGGTCAGTGAGAACAAGAATTTGTTTTTGTGTGTGTGTGTGTGTGGCAAGGTGATAATACATCAATTATTATATTTGTGGGCACTTTGAATGACAATATTACACTTTTAAAGTTTGAATTTAGCTATTTTAATGATCATCTATTAGGGTTTTTTTTAGATATTGATGTCATACGTGACTAAAACCTACACCATTCACTCCTATGATCTATCCATCCACAACCCTCTTTTCCAATTTTTGTACATGGTGTCAGTGTGCAACTTCAACAGCGACAATCATCTAGAGCCAATGTTCACAAAGCCAGATCACTTCTTTGAGGTCAGTGGATAAATGTCAAGGATCCCATTATCTTTCACAAAGGTATGATCCCACCTTAATGAATCAGCTCCAGCTCTCATGAAAGAAAATAAACAAACAAACAAACAAAAAGCAGATAATGTATAAAGAACAAGCGGCTTATAAATTTGTCCAATATGTACACCTTCTGCACTTCAATAACTGAACTTTTATGATTCCTATATCGCAAAGAGTATAATATTTGTAAGAAATACCACCTATCTCTCCTAGTTTGTAAAGATTTGGATATCTTAAGGAAATTCCTACAAGTCTATGCAAAAAAAAAAAAAAAAAAAAAAATTGTGTGTGTGTGTGTGTGTGTGTGTGTGTGTGTGTGTGTGTGTGTGTTCAATGTTCAATGCTCTAAATTCAAGTTTAGTGCCTAGAAAATCCTACAAAAAGATTGCAAAAGCTGAATCAAATACTCTTGAATCCAGCCAGTGATCCAAATTAGTTTTAAAAATACTGATAAGGGTCACATTTACTAATCTGTAATGGGATATTATTCTACCACAAACAGGATCTCTGATAAAAACACTTTTTACAGACAGAGGTTTTGCTAGACATAACATCAATCAGAAAATGATTATGCCTGGTGCTCAATAATTATGTCTTCATAAGAATATCCAAAACTTTTGCAAAACAACAATCAGTGTCACATTTTGAATAGTTATTAAATATTCTTCAATCAATCTATATTTAATTGTACAAAGAGATAACACATTTAAACTGCCATGATAACACAACCCCTCATAATATCCTTCTAGCAAAATGCGTTAGTTTTCTTTTCAGTATGTTTACCGGAGTGTTGTTATACACCCAAGATGAACCATAGTATTCAATACTTGCTCTAAATATAGTTTTATAGATGATAAGTCAAACCACCCTATTTCTACTAACAATGGTTCTAAAAATATTATACATTACACAATAACCTCTTCTAACTACCGCCAATAAATGAAAGTCAAGACTTAAGGGAATTATAAATGTTTACTCCTTAAATCACTGGTCAGCCACTGTTGCATGTGTGAGATCAATGCCATTTTGTATAGTCATTCAGTGTGAGTGCAAGCTTGAATGGAGATGCACATGAGAGTGCGTTAGAAGGAATGAGTAAGTCAGTAAGCGTATGAAGTTCAAAGTATATGTTGCAGTTACTGCTCCTGATGTGTTTATGTACAGTAACTGACTTGAACCCATGCCGTGCCTCAGTGTTTTATGTGAATACATGAGAGATGTGACATGATATCAGAATGGGATCCGAAGTTGAAGCAGCTCGCAAATCATGAGGCACGTAGTTGGAAGTGATGTAATATACAGGAGTGAACTCACAGACAGGGCACCAGTTATTTTAAGGTACTTAAATATGTTTAAATGATTTTCAGTCGCCAAACATATCACACAGCATTCAAAGTGTTTGAAATAATTACTGAGTTATTTGAAATGTCCGTAATAGTGACATAATGATTAAAGTGTTTGAAATAACCTCTGAAGTGTTTAAAATGTTCAAAAAGGCTAAAATGTCCAAATTTTTTTTCGCAATGTATGACTTTTTCACAGTAACTAAGATTTTTTGAAGTGTCTGAAATGTCTGGAGTGTTTGAGATATTTGCAGTGTTAAAATAAAACATTTTTGGAGAGACTGTTGTGCATTTGAGCATAATTACAAGTACCAGGTCTATACGTAATGTTTAAAACAAATTTGTTGTTATGGCAGAGGGATTTCACAGACCTGAACCACTGGTGTTTGATAATAATATTGATGAGAACTGGCAAGTGTTTGAAGAAGAATATGATATTTTCATAGAGGCTGCTTCTTCTGATAAAGACTCAAACAAGAGCATTTATACTTCTCTATTTAGCTGGCTCAGAAGCCATTGAGCGTTAATGTTCATTTGTGTATTCACCTGCCATGTATGCAGGGGAGGGGAGAACTGCCATATTGTGATACAGGCTGAAATGCAGGAGTGCTTAAAATGTAAATTTGGAGAAATGCGCAACCCTCAAGTGAATATTGCAATGGAAAGGCACACATTTTACACAAGAAATCAAAAACCTGGTGAAACTATTGCAGCATATATTACCATCTTATGAAATAAAGCAAAAACATTCAGATTTGGTGATCTACAAGATAAGTAGATAAAAGACCATCTTGTATGTGGTGTTAATCTTGATGCAGTGAGAAAGCTTATTCTTCGAGATAATAAATTAACATTGAGCGAAGCCTTTGATATTTGCCAGATATGTTAGATTACAGAAAAGCATACAGATATGCTCATGAACAAGAAAAACATAAAGTAAGAGCCAAGAACGAGCAAAGGGTTCAGAATGGTGCAATAAACTGAAGTAGCACTAAAATGAATAAAAACTGCACAGAACTTACAAGACGGAACAGTTTAATCAAATAAATAAAATGAAAATGTAAGCGCTTTCACGACATACAAGTCGCTTCATCAGACAAGTCAAAAACAGTTAAAAACTTTATTATATAAGTTGTCAGTTAATAAATCAATTAATTAATGATTTAAAATTTAAAAGGGCAATAAAAACATCTCTGAATGTCAAAAGCATTAAGTCAATAGGTACTTACAAATAAGCAATACAAAAATGTGCATAAAAAACGTATGTAAATAGAAACCCAAAAATATATAAATATTTGGACATAGCAACGCATGTGTTAAAAAAGGGGTATAGAGCTATTTATGTTTCAACGGACGTGCCTTTAAGAAAGGTTTCAAAGAGGACATACCATTGAGACCTGGAGGATCCACTTTTGTTCAGCTGACTCAGTATGGTTTTCTAAATCTCCCCCTCTTACATTTACCTCTATTATTTGCAATACTAAAAATCTGAAAGTGTGTGCCTGATCAGTATTCATTATCTGAGTTGCTAGGGTGTTGCTGTCCTTTTGATTATTGATGCTCCTGATGTGATCAAGTATTCTGTCTTTAATTAATCTATTGGTTTTGCCCACATAGTATGCATGGCACTTCTGGCAAAACAAAAACTATACTATGTTAGCAGTTTTACAATGTGCATAGTACTTCATCTTGATAGTGAACTTCCACATAGGGTGTGTATAAAAAGAATTAGTGTAGATGTGTTTACATGCCGAGCAGTTCCTGCAGGGAAATGTGTCCATTCTAACAGAGGTCGGTCTGTTCTCAGAACTAGTTCTGTCACATAGATGTTTTTTAAGAGATTTGTTGTTCCTGAAAGAAAACAATGGTGTATAGCCTGTATTGTTCATTAGTTCTGGAGCGTTATGTAAAATATTCCAGTTTTTCTTAATGACATTACAATATTCATTAATGTCACTCGAGTATTGAAAAACCACCCTGAAAATATCATTACAGGGTGTATGTGATTCAACAGAAGGTGCCAAATTCTGTTCTTTTACATATGGCTTACACCTATTTTTTCTTTCTGCCCATGTTTCATCCATAGCAGCATCTATTCCCCTAGCTTCGTAACATCT
This sequence comes from Protopterus annectens, assembly GCF_019279795.1. Taxonomy (NCBI): domain Eukaryota; kingdom Metazoa; phylum Chordata; order Ceratodontiformes; family Protopteridae; genus Protopterus; species Protopterus annectens. Next base: position 136,300,886 of record NC_056726.1, read on the forward strand.
CTCTAAAAATTCTAATTTAAGTTGAGAGAGAGCTTTCTCTGCATCTGTATCATTGTTGTGCAGCCGTAGCACTCTATAGATCTGACCTTTCAGTGTGTTTCTAGGAATATGTCCTGGATGCATACTTCTTCTATGTAGGAGTGCATTCTTCCTTGTGGGTTTCTTGTAGATGCTGTTAGACACTTGATTTAAGTCAGATTTGGTCAGCAGCACATCTAAAAATTCAATCTTATTCAGAGAATATTTAAATGTAAATTTCAAAAAGTTGGTTGTATTATGGATATAAGCAACAAAATCGTCTAATTCCTGTTGATCACCCTTCCATAACAGAAAATATTGTCCACAAAACGAACATACTAAATAATCCTGTCACAATTAATATTTGCTTCAGACAGGATGTGGACAGAATCCCAATGTGCCAGAGCTAAGTTGGCGTAGATGTTGGCACAAGCAGTGCCCATAGCTATGCCAACTTTCTGAAGATAAAAATTCTTGTTAAAAGTACAAACATTTTCTAGAATGATTTCCAAAAGAGCACATATCAACTTAACTTTATTGTTAGAAAAACATGATCTCGTCGTCAAAAATTCTCGGATCATTTCTATACCCCAGTCATTAGGGATGCTAGTAAACAGATACTCAATGCCTAGAGTAACAAAAGCAAAATCACTAGATTTTCACAAGAAAAACATGTTTGTAGTATCTGCTAGTGCAACTGTTGATAGTGTGTGACATGGGGTTGGGAAGAAAAAGAAATATAAACTGAAGGGCAACACCACACCTAGCTTCATTGTAGGCAGTCATGAACCTAAATGGGAAAAGTGTTTAGGTTTTGGTCAGCAATGTCACAAATGTAAAAAGTGGAATAATTTCAAAAAGCTTTGCAAGTCTAAACTGTCACAGATTTATGTTAAAACAGAATATACAATAATTTATTAGATTCAGGTATTCCTTTCTTAAGACAGAGACTGTGGATTCAAATTCCATCTATGGTAATACTGTATGTATGGTAATTAGAACACGGGATTAAAAGTATGACCTGTTGGCAAGCTGATTCTTGTATCCAGGGTTTAATTTCCTTATATACTGGTTTGTTAATCAGGTGGGCCCACCCAGGATGACCCACGAGCAATGTCAGGTTAAGTAATTTGCTCAGGGTCACATAATGGGCAAATGAGAGCTTACGGAATCATACCCTGTAGCACAAGAACTATGTCTCACAGCCTTAACCCGTCTATGCACCTGTCAAGTTTAACCTTCATTTGCATACTATGTGATTCTGAGCAAGTCACTAAAACAGATAGTGCTCTGGGGTAATTAGGGAATTAGGAAGTGCTCCCCAATGGTCTCTTGGGCCATATGCCTAGTAGCTACCTTTGAGCTGAAGGGAAATCACAAATAAAGAAATCAAAATAATCAGATCAAACAAAAGAGAAAGTTGAAAAAATGCAACGGAGTGGTAAAACCAAACAATAGGTATGGAGGGTCACAAACTCCCCCATGTCTCCATATCCCAGTTACTTAAATATGCTAACTCCATAATTGTACAGGTGTAGAGAAAAGGTAAACAGATACACTTAGATAATACCATCCATGTACCGCATTTGCACCATTGCTCTGAAAAACAAGATATCTGTATGTGAAGTTGTATCTATTTATTTATTGACATTTGTTTACAAGGAATGCCCAAATTGACACAGGTGCCTTTTTTAGGAGAAGGCTCAGGAAAAAAGCTCCTAGGTAACAGTTTAAATCAATCAATACTTACAATAACAAATTTTATAATGTAGTCTGAGTGAATACATAGCATAGTAGTCAGTATGATAAAATTTGTATGATATTCACAAACATTAAATTTACAAGCATTGTACTGAGACTTTACAAATAGAAGAGTGGTATATGAGAGAGGGAAGAGTAATTTAAGAAATACTTTAGGGTGAGATATTAGAGGGGATAACCAAGTTTGAGTGTTAACAGTGAAATAATGATAGAAGAGCAATTTGGTTGTGCTAATTATAACTAGGTATAGTAGTTTAAGTACTACAATACAATGAAATATTAGATGGAGATATTCAGGTTAAGTGATTTAGTGCTTTTAAGGGAGGTATAAGAAGGTGAATGAAGGATGTTAGGAGAAGCTATGCCCCAGATGAGGAGGAAGGACAAAGCCAGGAGGCAGAGAGGAACTTATTCAGTAATGGTTTCAGATACATCTGATTGATAAAGAATTTTATTCCACGTTCTAGCTACAATATTGGAATAAAGACTGACACTAGTAGCCTGATGTGATTTAAAGATGGTAAGCAGTTGTTTATCATTGGTTGAAGTGGACATTTTGGTAGACAGTACTGGAGTATGATACTACTTGCTTGGCAGGCAAATGGGGTATAGATGATTTTTGGGTTAAGATGAACTTGGTATAAGCTAGGTGGAGAGACAGTTTGATTCATTTGTGTTTTTAGTACTAAACAGTGGCGGGTCTAGTAAGTATTTATTTATTTATTTATTTTTTTTTTTGCAAGCAAATCTGGCAACTTTGTTGTAGCATTGTTCAAGTTTAGAATGAAGTGAGCCCTGTAGGTTTGTCATGGCAGGGGCTCCATACAGGAGTGAAGGTAAGACATAAATGGTAGATAAGAGTTACCTTGGCATAATTTGCAAGGCAGTTAATTACTCTATGAAGGATATCTCATTTTTTATGTGTTTTCTTGAGTCTGCTGCTTTGGATATGCAAACCAAATTTAAGATCGTCATCGACTCATGCCAGATAATTTTGCATGTGAGTTAACTTCAATCATGACATTATTTCAGTAAGAAATTTCAAAGCGTTGGAAAAAAGAGAAGTAATTTAATTTTTGGGCCAATTTAGTAGCGGGTGATTATCCTGTAGCCAACTTTCAACAGAGTTAAAGGCTTCCTGAGTAATTCTCTGAAGATGTAAGTATGAGGTTATCTGAAGTACATTCTGGGGTAGAATCATCAGCATATTGTATGAGGGAAGCTCACTGAGAGGATTTCTGTGGCACACCAGTGCTGACAAGAAGGAAGGAAGGGAGAAAAGGTGGAGAGACATTTAACAGACTGGTAACTATTGCTTAAATAGATGTTAACCCATTAGTGTGGATTGTGATAGCCCTAGAGACGGCAATTCTCAGAGGAGTATTTGATGAGAGACGATCTCAGAATTCAGAGGAAAGAAATTTGCCTTTGTTCCTGGCTTTGTTAATAATATCTGTGAAGGTTAATAAGGCTGGTATAGTGCTATGGGCAGGTCTAAAACCATGTTGTGCGGGTCTCAGGAGCTTTTCTTGAAGGATATGTTCAAGTATTTGTCTGTGAATGCAGTTCTCCATACATTTTGACAAAGTGAATAAAATGGCAATAGGTCAGAAACTTGTCGTACCAGATGAGGTTCCTCCTTCATGAATGGGAATGGTGAAGAATTTTTAGAGAAGGAACGTATGATTCTTTGATAGATGTATTAATTAGGTCAGAAGCAGGACAGGCTATGGAACCCGCAGCTAGCATCAGGTATTCTGCTGGGAAGTTATCTGCTGAAAGAGAACAGGGTTACAGTGTAAGGAGTAGTGATTTGATGTAGGAGTTCTAAATGGGTTTTCGGGTGAAATTGGAGGTGTTAGCTATCTGAGGACAGGGCATGTCAGGATTGTTAAGTGGAAAAATCTTAAGTTAGGGCTTAAATGTTTCTATAAAATATGTTTTAAAATAAGCAGTTATTTCAGAGGGAGTGTTATTTAGGGCAGGATTAGAAATGGCGGTCGTTCCAAACTGGGATATATTAATAGAAGACCAGAATTTTTTTAGGATTAGAACACTGATTTAGTAACAGGTTGCTATAGCAGATTTTCTTGTCTGTGTTAATCTTTCTTTTAGTATGGTTATGTAGTTCTTTAACGTGCTCTAGGTTTTGGATAGATGTATGTTTTAACCATTCTTTCCAAGCCTTATCTGTTTCACACATTAGGTGCCTGCTTTGAGAGGATAACCAAGGAGTATAGCTATTTTTACTCATTTTGTTCTAGTTGGAGAAAGACTATTGAGATTTTTCAGGAAAATTGTGTTAAATTTGACTGCATCTTCACTGAGTGGAATATTTTTCAGGCCGGACCAGTTAAAGGACCTTATGATTGTATTAAATGTATCAGGGTTAAAATTAGTGAGGTTACTGGAAGTGCTAAGTAAGTGTTGTTTGACAAGTTGAGTACTGAGCCTAGTTACATTTACCTATTCAATATATATATATTACATAGCCGAAAACCCAAGCACAACTCACAATTCCGAAAACACACAACTGCGAAATTCAAAATGCCAAAACTACGCTACACATACAGTGCATACATAAACAAACATAAACCCCCCCCACAATCAAATAAATGCATCTACACTCATGCACACCCCCCATTTATATAGTCTAACTCCGAGATTGCACAAACAGAAACACAAATGAAACTCACACACACACACATCTTACAGTCCCTCACACACACACACATCACAGTCACAACACACACTTGCACACACTAAAGTCCCTAACCAACATATTTACACACACAAACTTATCTAAATTCAACCGAAACATCTGCACACCACACCAGCAGAAGTGGAAATTCAACATCACTGTGCTTCGGGATTTTGAATTTCGCACTTCTGCCGGTTTCGAGATTTCAGGATTTAGAAATTACATAGTGGACCCATATATATATATATATATATATATATATATATATATATATATATATATATATATATATATATATCTGTGTGTGTGTGCGCAAGCATATAAATAAATATAAATTCAAGTAAAACAAATACACAAGTCAAAATTCTGATCTTGGCAAGCAAGATTATAACAATATTTGATTTAAATGTACCATTACAATAATATTGAATGTCTGTCTCTAATAGAAATAATGGTAATTTCCACAACATCCATCCTCTTTGACAAAACAGGATGAAAAAAAGGAGAAAAATCTTGATGAGTGGATGGGAAATAGGAAATACACCCCTGGGATCACTTCTGTGTCTCTGCTCGACAGTGGCACATGAAAATAACTTTCTTGGGTGGCTTAAGCCAGGGAACTTTGTTGGCTAGGCTTACGTAGGCCCTTGGGCCGATAGCCTAGTACCTACCTATGAACCTATGAACAGTCATGGTTTGCTTAAAATGCATATTACTAATGAGAACTTGACAATCTTGCATTCTCCCTTTGAAAAAAAGCATGGCAGGTTTATTTGTCTGATATATATTACTTCAGCAACAAAGTCTAGAAAATTATAGATTTTCTAACATTGCACAACATCTAGGTTGACTAAGCTTGACATTTTAAGTTATCTAGAAAATGGCAAACAATGAAAATGTAACAAGAAAATATTGTTCTTTTTAAGACACCTTCTTAAAGAAAGTGTCTTTAAAAGAACAATATTTTCTTGCTGGCTACTGTTGGGTTCTTGTTTCGTTTTTGGATTGTTTGTTTCTTTTGCCTAGTTCACACGTTTGTTTTAAAACAATGAAAATGTACTATCTACTGTCATAAATTAAGCTATTGTCTGTGACTTTCAGACTTTACAACTGAATGAGTGCTCACCATAAAATTTGTACATGACACATAGATAGCATTATAGTGTTTCTAGCTATAACCCCCAAATCTAATTTGATTAAAGATATATATATACACATATATTATATATACACTGATTTATAGTTTAATATAGCAGTACATCAATGCAATGGTCTGATTTTGCTTACCTTTCTTTTGAGTTGGAACTGCTTTTTCCTGCTTTACTTCTTTAGGTGCTGAAAAAGTGAAATATTGTGCAAAGAATATCTTCAGTAGGTACTTTACAACATTGTTTAAAACACAATACACAGTTTTATTCTGAATTAACAAAAATAAAGCAGATGTTCTATAGTTACAAGATAAATGAAGCTCAAAACTGTAAAAAAAGACATAAGCAAAATGACACATCTGTGGTTTACAATGAAATATCAGATCATTATCTAATGCAATAAAACAGCAGAACACACCATACTTAATGATTTTGTCCAGATATTAACACACTATATACATTTACATATACATGTGTGCATCTATATGTATATATATATATATATATATATATATATATATATATGTATATATATATATATATATATATATATATATGTGTGTATATATATATATATATCTATATATATATATAGAGAGAGAGCATGCTCTATAAACTGTGTATAGTCCAGTATGCTTACTTCTGACTAATAAAAATCAATCCTGTGTTTGTTTACTCAATGAACATAACCAATCAGCTAGTTCATAGCTGAAAAGGGTCAGTAAACCATCACACATTTCCATGTGATAAATGCCAACAAACAGCAAACAAATAAATAGACGGCTAGATGACAGATAAATAGATAGATAGACAGATGGATAGATAGATAGATAGATATAAAGATAGATAGATAGATAGATAGATAGATAGATAGATAGATAGATAGATAGATAGACAGATAATTAGGCTGAAGTTCATAGGTATCAGAAGTAAGGTGGTATTTGTCCATTGTCCAAAAATCTATCTGGTTCATGTAGTTTTTTTAGGATAGTCCTTCAAGTAAGGAGGTAATCGATTCCCCAAAAGACTCAGCCACCCTACAGGAAGGCTTGCCCAAAGCAAATAACTGGTGCCAGCCTCATGGACTAAAGCTAAATGCATTATCATCTTCTTTGGAAAGTCGATTCCAGCAGGGGACTATCAGATTGACCACACCACCCCTAAGAGCTGACCCATTAGTTCAGGTTAGTGACCTAACCTTTGTCCAGCATATGTCCACTGGGTTAGAAAATCCTTCTATATTGCACAACTCATAAACAAGGGAATTGTTTGAAAATCCAGGGATGTCCTTGTCCCCCTTGACTCCAACCCCATTATGCCACTGACTAAGTATAATGCCCCATTTGACATGTATCTCTCTTGACAATGCAACCACTGGAATTCCCACATGAATACATAACAAAAAATGATACAAGACCTAAACAGTATGTCTTACATGGATTACCGCAAGGCCCTATTGGTATATACAGTCTCTTACAGTCTGTAGACAGGTGACTTATGTCTAGCATTCAAGGCATCTTCCGACCCATTACTGATGGGATTAATTCACATCTGCAAGTCAAGTGGTATCAGAAACACTGGATCCAGGGATCTAAACCTCTGCAATATTAACAGCATAGTTTTGAAAGAGAGGTCTATCGCGTAGAGGATACCATGACTCTGGAAGAGACTCCCCCAGCTATATAAAACAAAGCTCATCCCTAGCTACCTTCAAACATAACTTAGATCAATGGATGGAAAATAGGACATTTACCACAGAACTTCCACACGTACTACAAATGGACAGAGGCAGCTTCTAAAAGCGTTATCCTAATGCACAGATCCCATCCAAATATTTGTGTTTTGATCTAGTAATTATCACTAGAGTAGTTAATAAATATAGATATTGGAAATGGCTAGGTGAATCTAAACTCCAACAGGATAGGTTAATTATAGATATCAAATGGGATAATTGCCTAGGCATAAAATGGCCTGCAAGGGCAGTCATCCTAATACTAGCATGTACAACTATGAACCTATAATGTGTAAACTTTCAATGTTTTAAGACTGTCAGCACTACTGAGTCTCAGTGGTCGGGTAGCTAAGTTATGTATGAATATGATAAACCCCAAACCTTAAGAAAACATAAGCAGTCAATCATTTTTTTTTTCATCTCCTGCTTATATCAGACTGATTCCCTGCTACTTGTTTGAAAGAGCATTTGCCAGATATAGGTATACATGAAAGACGGCTGAGCATATGCTTGAAAAAAACATTATCAAAATTAAATTCAAGACTTTTATGTGGATGGTAAAGTCTCTACCATGCTTTTTTATTCAGGGACCATCTCCATTATCACCATAAAAGGTTGAAGAATGTTGTGGGAAAAGTACAAAAATCAATACATCCATGCAGTGCTGGCTAGTTTTAGGGGTGTTTCTCACAGTAATATGTGATCAAGCAAACTACTTGATAACTTTACTCTTCCTAACTGAAAAACCATAAATGCTCACTGTAATGCACTGTAATGCATAGTTCTTGTCATTCTCTTTTTAATAAACTGGTATAATAAATTTAGATTTAAAAGCATTTAATTATTTTTAAAAGTATATTCTATATACCAAATTTCAGTGAAATTACTTTAACATTTTTCCTGCCTGTGTGTTATTTGGTATCTCAGCTGACACAGGTTTATGAAGCATTGCATATGGCACATGACTGCTTTGCTACTTGCGTGCCATCTTCAAACCACTCTGAATCAGGTTTGGGTTTATAGGTGTTTACTAGGCTAACAACCACAAGGGCCTTTTTAAGCCTAGCCATGTATCCCAAATCTCTGACAAGTTCTGATACCCTTGATAAGTGTAAGCATGGGCCTGGGAGATGAACCATTTACAGGTTACCTGTTTGCATCAGAGACATAGATGCCAAACCAAGGATGAATTTCTGGTTTCCCATCCAATTTTCCAACTTGCACTTGAATTAGATTAGGGAGGACCTCTGCTTCACATGGATGGGGAGCCTGTTCCATAGACAGGGTAGTCTCTGGGATACATACCTATCTCTCCAGCAGGTCCTATTTATATCACAGGCAAGGTTTAAGTCTTTAGAATGGGTAATTCTGGTACTGTTTGTTTTTGGGATATGCAGGAGGTCCATCAGAGTGTGGTCTGAGAATTCCCTGCATGCCACGCATCGATTTCTCCTCAAAATCCTGCAAGAGACAGCATACAGGGATAGGGCCTTGAGACAGTCTGCATAGGACATAGGTTTTATGTTATATTGCAATCAACTAAGACATAGGAGCTCAACAGATTATTTTAGCGTTCTTTCACTCTGTAGGAACTATTAAATTTTACCATGTTTCTAAGCAGAAATAATCAAGAAATGCCATACTGGCTCACTAGCAAAAAACACAGAGACACAAAAACACAGACATGATAATACCTTTATTGGGCCAACATGTGTTTTGCAATTACTCAAGGTTTTAGTCTGCTGTCAGGACTTTAGTTACTGATACTCGATACAATATTTAAATATCCATTAATTCCTAGAAAGGATAATACATCACATTTCCAAGTGGCTAAACTATACAGTGTGGAAAAAATGTACATCTCAGTTGTTTAGTATGATTTCATACCTCAGACATAGACTGTGTGTGTGTGTGTGTGTGTGTGTGTGTGTGTGTGTGTGTGTGTGTGTGTGTGTGTGTGTGTGTGTGTGTTTTTTTGTGTGTGTGAGTGTGTGTGTGTGTGTGTGTAAGTGTATGACTGTCAGAAAGTGTTAATTAAAACTGAAAAATCTATTTTATTTTTGGTGTTAATTACAAGCAAGGAAGGCTTTCCCCTCTACAGGAAGAAGTCAAATTAACCTCATTTAGTGCCCAAAGGCTATTATTGCTAAAAAATTAAAACTGAAGGTGTCTACTCCATAAAAGAAGCATCTGCAAAGACTCCTAGAAAATAATGAGAACAATCTTTAATAATCAGTAAAAGGAGAAGTAGAAATAATACCTTTATGTCCGTACTGGAACTCGGAGTGGTATTCATAGTTAGATAAGGAACTGTGCAACATACACTTGTGCAGTTCTCAGGCATGCAAACAGTAAGATTCATGGAGCATTGTTGTGCATATCTTCAAACCTCCAAAACTCACAAAGAAATCTTGTATGTAAATGACTGCATAATTACATTCAAATAGAGAAATGTATGCAAATGCTGCACGGATTTTATGTTAATGAAGTACCTTTCCTGCCTTTTGTAACTCAGAGCCACAGAATGTTCCTGAAGTGAATATTGGACAAATGAGTTATATAAAGGCAAGCAGCACTGTCTCCAGTCACTTTGAAGTCAGCTGAGATGATAAAGCATCTTGTTTTGTGATCCCGTGCTTTGAAATGCTTGCAGCCACAGAACCACAACCTGTTGCACTTCTCTGCACTGAGTTGCCTAGGTGAAGGAGTTAACTCATTACATTTTGAGCAGCAGGAGATTGTTGACCACTTTCATGTGCTCGTGGACATAGGGCTTTGGTGGATTTTTATGGTCCACAAACTACAGCTTGGGGAATGAGTGGCTTTCCTATGCTAGTAGACGGATTGGTATGTGCATATGCTCTCATAATATTTTCCATGGGGACCTTAAAGAGATATGTTGGGGACACACTAGGTATTACAAAGATGCCAGTCTAAAGGATGATGCAGCAGCTCGTTGATGTTATTCAAGCCCATGTAGATGAGCACTTTCATTCCTAACAGATAGCACAGAGGTACAATCATGTATGTACTGAAGCTAACACAGCCGAAGGTAAAACAATAAACTTTAATGCACACAAAAGAGAGTAAGCGCTTTCACGGTGTGCTCTCACCACTTCATCAGACTGTTCTAAACTAGTAACAAATGCAGTTAAATACCATAAGTTAATTAGGCAATTAAAGCAGTGATAAAAACATCAATTATCTTAGAGAAAAATGTCACAACAAGAAAGCAGGCAAATGAAACATATAAAAAAGATAAAAATATATATATATAAAATATGTATAAAAACAATCCTATACTCTGTGTTTGAGAGGTCTAGCTTTTAAAAAAGGCTTAAGACCTGGCATTTTATCAGCATTGAGACAGAATCCAATTTTGCTCTGCGGATTCTGTGCAATTCCTAAGATCTCCCCCTCTTAAACTCTCAGGAATGATCTCTAGCACAAGGAATTTAAAATTATGTTCCTGTCCATGGCACATAATATGCTTAGCAAGGGCATTGGTGTCTCTCTTGTTGCTAATGTCATTCTGATGTTCCAGCACCCTGTCTTTGAGTTGTCTGTTACCTATGCCTACATAAAAGGCATGGCAGAAAGTGCAGTGACTAAAATAAACAATGTTCTTAGTCCTGCAATCAGCATCAAAGTTTGTGTCTATTTTAAAGTGCATATTAGGGTGCATGTAAGTGGGGCCAGAGTGTATAAACTTGCAGGCTGTGCAATTCTTGCATTTAAAAGTACCATGCCTCTCTGACTGTAAAACCTTGTTAAAAGTAGAAGTATTGTAGCACAGATGCCTTTTCAAGGATCTGTTATTTTTAAAAGAAAAGTGTGGAACAGTATCTATGGCATTTCTTAATTCATCTACAGTATCCAAAATGCCCCAGTTCCTTTTGACAATATCACATATACTGCTAACATCAGAAGAATATGTGAGAGGAAACCTAATCAATCCTGTCCTTTGTTCTGTAGCTATGGCTTTAGTGTTAGGTGCAGCAGTGTAATAAGGCCTGCATTTACCCCCTTTCTCCTTATATGCATCAGTAAAACAACTGTCAATATCCTTTTCCTTGTAGCCTCTATCTAGAAAATCCATTTTCAAGGTCTCCAGGGTCTCGGCAAGCTGTCTGTCATTACTATGGAGTCTCATGACCCTATACACCTGCCCCTTAACAACATTTCGGGTAACATGCCTAGGATAAATGCTATCTCTATGGAGCAGATTATTCTTTCTTGTGGGTTTCCTATAAATACTAGTTACTTGGCTAGTCAAATCAGTTTTGCTCACCTTAACATCAAGAAATTCAATTTCATCAAAAGAATATTTAAAAGTAAATCTTAAAAAATCAGTAGACTGATGTAGAAACTCTATAAACTGTGTGAGACTCTCAACTGACCCCCTCCACAACAAAAAATATCATCAACAAATCTTACATACCATAAGACATGTTCAGAAAAGCCCTCAGCTTGAAATAATATGTCTCTCTCCCATTGTACCAACACAAGGTTGGCGTAGCTGGCAGGAGCTTAGGAGATGAAACATTTGCAAGAACAGGTCTGAGAGATGAACCATTTACAGGTTGCCTGTGTTCAATAGAGACATAGGTGCCAAACCAAGGATGAATGTCCTGCTCTCAACCCAATTGTCCAAATGACACTTGAATTGGGTTAGGGAGGGACTCTGCTTCACATGGCTGGGGACCCTGATCCAGAGAATTGAAGTTTTTTTTTTTCACATTTTGTTTTTTTATTTTTATTCTCTATAATTACCTAAATTACTGTGAGAGCCAGCAGCAGGTTGGATGGGTTTGGATCATGTAGAATGTGATATGTGATAGATTAGGGGAAGCTCCTCAGGAACAAGAATGAGTGTACTGTCATGAGAAATTGACACTGATTTGCCATGGTGGCATGACCTATGTGAAGCTGTTGAAACCCCTGACAGTAACCTGCTGGGACTGCATGAGTGGGACCTGAACTGTGAGGTCTTTCCACATGATATGGAAGTTTGGTGACATCCAACACACTGACTAATGGAGATTTCTACATCCATGGATGCTGAAGCTAACCAGATCATTAATGCTGCTCATCAAAATGACCTCCACACATAAGCACCCAGTTTCTGCCTCACTCAATTATGTCAGCCATGTGCGTCTGGTATGACCCTCAAGTTTGCAAAAAGAAGCTGATATGAATGCTGTGCGAGCAGCCATGCTCCCCAGGAGGATCATCAAGGCATCTTCTCTGACCTTCATCATAGACATATATCGGTGAATGACCTCATACAGAACTTGCAACATACTCACTATCTTTACCTATGTGTCAGTAGCAATAGTCTACCTGGACAATTTCACAACACATTTGCTGTCATTCAGACAATGCCTGATGTATCTCAGGAGGCACCTGCGACCACTGACTTTATCTGATATGGTCATGTACTCTTCCAGAGGTTATACATGGGAATATGAAACAAAGGCAGAGCTTCTTGGAAATTGGATCCCTTCTGGTAAATGGGCGGGTGCATATGTATCCCAGGATCGGTCACATTAGAATGTATCCCAGCATTGGTCACATTGGAATGTATCCCAGCATTGGTCACATTGGAATGTATCCCAGCATTGGTCACATTGAAATGTATCCCAGCATTGGTCACATTGGAATGTATCCCAGCATTGGTCACACTGGAATGTATCCCAGCACTGGTCACATTGAAATGTATCCCAGCATTGATCACACTGGAATCATCAAGCTGCTGCAACATGTGGAACCCCTGCCAGTATGGCTTGTGACTATTTCACTGTCCACAAGCTGTGTTATGAGAATGAGAGTAATGTCATTATTGCCAACTGCCACATGGCTATCATCATCTGGTATACTGTACCACAGTCTACCAATAACAGTGCAGTTACTGACTTACCTGTGAATAAATGACAGGCAGTCTGATGTTATATAATACAGTAACCATGCTTATGTATACCCCTGTATATTGAGCAGTACAGATAAAAAGAAGAAAATTCATACAAACCATTTGATATTTCTTTGATCTCAAGGACAATTGGTAATCCTGATGGAGAGTCTTTGAAATGGGTTGCTGCTTGGTGGAAGGGCCCACATCAGTGGCACTATGAGCTTTTTGTTATGCTTCACCCTTGGCATGAAACACCATGTCATTTGCTCCCTTCCTACACTGTCCCAATGTTTGATTCCAGACTTCAGTGGCATTTCTCTCTGCAAGCACTTGTTTCCATATCTTAGCTTGCTTTGCCTGTCTAGAATCACCTTTTCTGAATAGTCATTTACTGTAGCCTTGAGTACCTCCATAAGAATGTGATTCTCTTCTGGAGTGAAATTATCCCACCCATGTCTTATTCCCTGCTGCTGTAACAGGTTGACCCCTAGAAGGGACACAGTGGGTATTACCAGCTGTGGGAGTGCCCTCTGCCAAGCTGAACATAATCTGTACCCTGCCCTGCATGACTGTGCCTAACATTACTAAGTGACTCTCTCCATAGGATCATAGGAACATACTAGAAATGCTAGTCAAGTGGTTAAAGGAAACATAATATGCCTAGCCATATACACTTTCAAGTAGACACACTTAAACATTTTTGCCATTCTTTTGAGGGACGTAATAGTTTTCACTTCCAAAAACTGAGCAGACCGATATGTGCTACCCAGTTGTGAAGTCTAAAATTATAACTATTCAAACTAGGACTTTGCTTGACCTGTAGTGGTAACTTATTCTATAATCTAGGAATACATTGAATTAGAAAACTGTCCCTCCTGTGAATCTTGCTTATTTCTTGTTGTAGATGAAGGTTCCTACTATCTGTGTTTTTAGATTCACTGATTTTGCAAAGAAATAGGTCAAAAAGGATTTGGTCGTTTGTAGCTTAATAATTGATAAACCTCTCAACTGTCCAAATTTTCATAGAATGTCCAGATTTTTGCCTCATATTTTTAGTTCATTCTTCATAAAACTTATGATTTTCTGACAGATCACTGTGTTTCAGACTTCATATCCTTCAGAAAAATGCATGGTAAGACAAGTCCTGTTATTGTAGTAACTTTCTAACTTTATAAGAGTAATATTTAAAATCTGTCCCTATTTTTGGGCCTTTGTCCGCTCATTCTGTCAGGGCTTGTACAGATTTTTTGTGGACTAGATTTCCCATACACATCAAACAGAGTATCTCGCTGACCCTCTTCAAGCACAACCTTGATGAGTGGATGGGAAAACACAAATTTGTCCGAGGGTTCCACCTGTGTCCCTAATTGACAGAGGCATGTGGTATGCTGCTGAGTATAAGGCAAGTTGTGCTAATCTGGTGGGATAGTTGAAGGATTTAAGAACCTTAATTTTTTTGGATAAAATCATTGTGGTCTTACCAACTGAAAATTATGATTGGATCTGTATAGAAAAAAAGAGGCATTGTATTTATCTGATAAGGAAACAGTATAGTAGTAAGCTGAGGGAAGATGATTTTTTTCCTTGAAAATTAACTGGGACAGATAGATGGAGTTCTTGACTGTGGTGCAAACATAATGATTAATTGAAACAGAATTATTTATTTAAGTTCTCAGGTTTCTTATTATAGCATCTCTCCTAAGGGGAGGACCAATTACAACATGTGAGGTAAGGACAGCTTTTTTGGCAGTTTTACATACTTACAGTGGTGTGTGTGTGTGTGTGTGTGTGTGTGTGTGTGTGTGTGTGTGTGTGTGTGTATGTGTGTGTGTGCGTGTGTGTGCGTGTGTGGGGGTGTGTGTGGGTGTGTGGGCATGAGACTGTATTTGTGTCTCCTTCTATGTCTGAGCAGAGCAGTGTGCAGTACATTAAAACTGCATTCCATTTGCCAGTTTACTGTTGTATGTGAGGGCATGGAATGTGTGGCCTGCAATTGTTTGATGGTGTGCTTCTTATTATACTCAGTCATGTCAATGTACTGTAGAAAGTGCATTTCTATCACTAGGTACAGATGACAATGATAAGCATTGCAATGCTTACTGAGAAGTATAATAGGATCATAGGTGGGGCCCTTACAAGTCTAGCCAAGAGTTTGTCCACAAACAGAAACCTCAGTCAGCACCTGTCACTTTAGTCAGTGAGAAATACAAGTGGAACCCTGGGACAAATTTGTGTTTTCCCATCCACTCATCAAGATTGCGCTTGAAGAGGGTCAGCGAGGTACTCTGTTTGACGTGTATGGGAAGTCCAGTCCAGATATCGGGAAGCCTCTGGGAGACAAACCTGTCTCTCCAGCAGGTTTTATTAATGTCACATATTAGATTTAGACCTTTATAGTGGGTAATGTGCAAGGAGTTAGACATATAAATATGGAGCATTTCTAGTAGGGCAGGGTATGAAATTGCCTTGTAGGCAAGACAGAGATCACCTCTGAGCAATCTGTATGATACCGAGTAGAGCAATAGCGATTTGAGCCTGTCCACATAGGATAGGTGTTGGAGTCCATGGATTCTCTTTGTGAGGTATGTCTGTGGCCTTTCCAGTTGGTGCAGATGTTTGGAGAGGTACAGACCAAATGAGGAATTATACTCAATTATTGGTCTAATGATGGAGGAGTATAGAGAGGTAATAACCTTATTTTTTCTGGAAGCAATCCCTTTACTTATGAGATGAACCAAGTAAAAGGCTTTTCTGACCACTGCTGCTACATGATGGTTGAATGTAGGATTGTTGTTAACCTGAGTACCCAGGTCTTTCACCACAGGTTATGTGCTTGGGGGGTTGCCACTGATGTGGTAATTAGTTCCACTAGTGATAGGTCTGATATCAGAGGTGGAGGCACCAATTTTGACCTTGAGGGTCCTGTTAGTGGGCCAGTTGGCTACCCATCTGATGAAATAGGGATTTATGCCCAGTTGTGTTAGCTTTTTGATTATGCCCGAGTGGGGGATTGTGTCAACGGCCTTGGCCAAGTCAAGGTAAGCTGTATGTACTGACTTCCCCTCATCCAGGGGCTTGGTGACAGTCTCAACGAAGTCAACCAGGTTCAACAGGCAAGATCTGCCCTTGACGAATCCTATGTATATAGGTTCACTTTGATGATACTGCTACTATGACTACTTTCATTATTCAACAAAGATGAAGTCTGTCAGCTTTGGAATGACATTCTACCATTTAAGGTATCTTCCAGTTAGAAGTTAGGAAGTCACCCAGGATATCCTGCAGGCGGTACTGGGGCTACCATTGAGAGGGCACCGTGAAGCCTTTAGCAGCACCACCTGATTCGCTGAACCGGAAGGTTCCAGACATTAAGGCACAGGACCCTTCCACCTCAACATCAAGGGCTGTCTTCTCTAATACCACATTTACATTGTACACATCTTCAGCCGATTTCAATAATACACCTTTGCAGTCCAAGATTAGGAATACCACCCTTAATGTTTTCCTTCTTTGGATTTAACTTTATAGACTGAGGAACTGCAGTGTAAATAAAATACACAAAACTAATTATCCAAATCTGACCAGAACATCACTTTAATTGTAGATTTTAAACTACTGTAGTTATTATGTCTGTTACAGTTGCTTTTAACGTCATGATACATTGTTTATGTTTTCTGTGTTAACTTTCAGGTTAAAATTGTGTAATTTAAAATATGGATGATGTAAGTCTTATTAGAGTACAACACTAAAGCAGAGCAGGTCAAAGTTTAGTTTGTAGACAATTAATGTGAAAAGAAACAGGAATGTATTCTGAATCGCAGTGGCTGCGTGTTCTGAAAGTTCTGATAAATTTTAAACTAAAAGATGTTTTATACATTTTTCATCTCCACATTCTGTTCAGTGTACTAATGTTGATACTTTTGCAGAGCCAGGGAACATAATTAGCTAAAAATATACATTTATTTTCAGTCATGGTATTAATAGATTTTGGACATACAGAATCACACATTCCTTTTATTCTTATTCATCAGGGATACAAAACTTTATGAATGTCACATTGTGCAACATAGATATTCAGGGCACACTGACACGAACAGGACAATTAATTAACTGTACTTGATTGCAACAATAATGTATTGTTTTTTTAAACCAGTTTTAATTTAACATAACCTGTTATGTAAAACAAAAACATCAAGTTTCATGTGAATAATATCTGATGTTGCACTACAGAAAATGCTGAAGGAACTTAGAGTTGATAAATATAGATCCAAAATTTGTATCTTACACATCTTAGCAGGTACAATTCTAATCATAAAATATATGAGAAATGCTGGGAGGAGCAGAGAAGAGAAAACAAAAAAGACACCAAAATATGAGACTGGAGTCTACATTTCTGTTTGAATAAAATCTTGCAGAATGCTATTTTCCCTTAGATATTGCAGGTGATGACATTTATCTGAATCACATCCTGTTATATCTCTTATCATTTAGCCTGATTGTGGACTAGCTTTAAATCTGTGGCATTGTGACAGCTTTTAAACTGCATCAGAGCTCCACATTTACATATCAGCTCCCAAATGGAAATGCTGGAGCACACCGAACCATGCAGTTGTACATACATGTAGTAAGTATTTGGTTGTATATTGGATTCTGTGACATGAGCCATGCTGTTCTCTTTTATTAAGGTTGCCTCACAGTCGATGTCTACTTAATTTTAGGCATCCTGCTACCTGAGTCAGCTGTTAAAGAAGGCTGCCAGGTATTAGAACTGTTTCTAGTCTTTACTCCATTATTAGCAAACAGCAGGAATAGAGGTAATTGCCAGGGCAGCTGCAAGCTTGAAAAATACACGAGAACAGGTGAGAATGAACCAGAGAAGAAGAACAGATGTTAGTGAGGCATAAATACTGAAATCATGATAAAACTCAGCAGGCAGAGACTACAGCAAATGTAAACTTCTAATGTTTTGATTTATTACCACATGGGCAGGCTTCTAAAGAGACCAATCTGTTCTCTAAAGGATACAAGACTGAAAACGAAAGCCTAAGGCACAAATGCAAAACAGAATGTAGAAATAACCTTGTGCAATAGCATAAAAGTTCATTGTCACTAGAATGCTGGATGCTCCTTTACTATAGCATGTTGACTGGCAAAGAGTATAGAGTCATATTTGGAGTCACATTGTACACAAGTTACATGAGCCTGACCTAGTTACATTTCATATCACGTGTCTCCAGCCTATTAATGGAGACTTTAATACATTTCTCACATGGCAAAACTTACATTTAAATGTGCAACAACCAGGAAAAGATTTGCTGCATCACATTAATACATGGCTTGTCAGAAAGAAAATTGATGTTTATCATCTTTGTAAATGAATCACAGAAAATTCTCTCTTATTTAAATGCATTTTAATAACATCCCAGAACTCTGGTAACATTCTCTAGATTTGTTCAACATAACAATCATCAGTTTAGAACATTTCAGCAGAGCTTGAAACTGCCTATTAAAATATATGAACATTATATATGTAACTCTTTCTTGGATGGTCAGTGAACCAGATGTGGGATTCTAAAATACCAGACAGGAAGAAGAACACATCTATTTGCAAAAGTCTGATCTACAGATGCCATATATTGTAAGAGCAAAAGTGCTACAGCAGTTCATAAAAATACCACCACAACTGTGTTCAAGTGTATTCTTACTAGCAAATGTGCAATTAAATGGGAAAAAGGTTCTTCTGAGGCTGAGACATATCAAGTTCCATGTGCAGATGATACATGACTCTGGACAGAATGTGCCACATCTGGTGTGCACTGTGTAAATCAGGCTGAGTGACAACTCCTAAGGAGTGTGTGGAGACTCACAGTGAAATGTATCAAGGAGGGATCCTTTGATAGTGATGAGAATCAGACATTCTGACTACCTAGCCCATTTTCCTACTTGACCAGCAATGTCTCTAGTGGGTCAGTGCCTGGACCTCTCCATTTTTGGCCCTTACATCTCAAGTCTCCAAGTAGAAAGCCAAGACATCTGGTTAACAAAGTTTGCAAATGACTCTGATACCCAGGCCTCCCAGTATGAACTCATCTTAGTAAACTCTTAGTGTATTAAATCAGGGCTTGGCCTAATTGCTAACATATGCAGTGCCTTCACTTTTGGTAGCCAGCTTTTCTCCATATTACGCTGTATAGGCAACATACCAGTACAAAAGCAAAATGTAGTGAGAAACCAATGAACTTGGATTGATAATTCCCTTTTTTTTGATCATCATGTCACAATGGTTATCAGAAAAAAAATTACTTACCCCAGCTAATTAAGGAAGATATATCTTTAAGCCCAAAAAAGGTCATAACTCCTTAACACTCAGCATTGATCAGACAAGTTATTGCCCCTTTGGGATTTATCTCATTACACATGTCAAATAATTAGAAAGTACCCAAAAGTAACTAACCAAAAAAGTGGCATACCTTATGTACTTTGTTTTGCTCAGTGTCTTTAGAGGCCCAGTTGCCCTAGACATCCAATATCTCTATAAGTTCAATGGCTCCACCAGTATTAGAACCAGTGACTTGGTTAAAGGACAGTTTTGTTTTTAGTTTCTTCCAAACATTGTTTATAAATGTTCTAGGATTATTAAACATAGCAAGGCAGTATCTTTCTTTAAAAAAAAAATTATTTAAATGACTGGATGAGAATTCACAAATCTACTTTAGGAATGACTCATATAGCCATCCAGAAAAAGGATGTGTGGGCTGAGGAAGGCGATTGACAAGGTGTAAGTGGTCTTAAGGCTTAAGGGCCTTGAAATATCCATGAAATCTATGAAATCTGTGAAGCTGCTTTATTTTTTCAAATGGGTTTTATGACTACACATTTACTGTTGGGTAAAGGTAATGCTGATACAGATTTTTGGCAGTAGCAGGATGAGACAAGACTAGCCATCAGCCATACAATCAGTATTTGCTGCTGACAGCAAGGAATCATTCTGACCGGTGAATTCCAATAATGTGTGAATTGCTATAAATAAAGACTGACTACTGCTAATGGGGTTGTATTTGTGATGAGTGTGGGACTGTTCAGCAGTACACATAAATCTAGTATTGAGCTGTTATAAAGCATTTTACTTGGTCATGGTGGCATAACATCTGTGAAAGCAACAGCAGGCTGCACAATGGTGCTGAATGTGTATCACACTCAGATGTTAATATTTTTGTCAAGATGTGTTGCACAACTGTGATGAAAAATAATATAAAAGAAGAATCACTACTTTTCTGTTGCATGGTAGGAAAATCCCCATCAGCAGCAGAGTCCTCCATGGTGCAGGCAAACCTTCTAGTACATACTACACTGACCTGCCCCACCCACACATAGGAATTCTGTAAAGTACCCAAAAGTCAAAGCTGACACATAACCAGATCTTCTAATATGAATAATATGATAATGAGGTGTCCTACACAGTCAGAGGTAATGACTTAAAAGTTTCAGCCAGTTTCTGCTGACCATGACTGCAGGGCAAAGCACAGAGACTCCTCTGCAATGTTAACTCACCTCAAGCCAGTACTGTAATACAGTTAGGAAATATCCACTGTATGCAGTACTGTAATACAGTATGAGAATATCCGCTGTATGCAGTACTGTAACACAGTATGGGAATATCTGCTCTATGCAGTACTGTAATACAGTATGGGAATGTCCGCTGTATGCCGTACTGTGATACAGTATGGGAATATCTGGTGTATGACGTACTGTAATTTAGTATGGGAATATCCAGTGTATGCTGTACTGTAATACAGTATGGGAATATCTTCATAGGTTCATAGGTTCGTACTAGGCTATCTGCCCTAGGGCATTTGTAAGCCTAGCCAGAGTGTATGTGGCTTACACCACCCCTTAGGATGAGAATACTACGCCCTTTTAGGGTTTAGTTTACTATGCCTCTGTCCAGCAGTGACACAGAGACGACCCCCGGGGTAAACCTACGATCTCCCATCCACTCGTCGAGATTTCTCTTGAATAGAGTCAGTGAGGGGCTCTGCCTAACATGGACTGGGATTCTGTTCCAGAGTGTAGGGAGCCTCTGGGTTATGAATCTGTCCCTCCAGCACGTTCTCTTTATTTCTGTGTTGAGGTTTAAGTCACTTGTTCTCGTGGCTCTGATGGATTTGGATTTTCTGAGGTGGAGCATGTCCATTAATTCAGGATTGGACATGGCCTTGTACGTCAGGCACAGATCACCTCTGAGTAGGCGGTATGCGACTGAATAGAGCTGGAGTTTTTTCAGTCGGGCAGCATATGACATATGTTTAAGACCCTTTATCCTCTTGATGAGGAACTTTTGGGGTCTTTCCAACTGTTGCAGGTGTCGGGTGAGATACATCCCAAATGGGGCATTGTACTCAATCATTGGCCCTGATAAGAGAAGAGTACAGGGGCACAATGACCTCTCTTGATCTAGATGTGAAACCCTTCATGATAAGGTGGGCAATATAGAAGGTCTTCCTAACCACTTTGGCAATGTGAGTGTCAAATGAGAGGTTACTGTCAACCTGGGTCCCTAGGTCCCTGATTACCTCTTCCGTGCCAATGGATTACCGCCTATGTGGTAATTTGTCGGTACCTTGTTTTTCCCAAAGGGTATGACTATACATTTTTTGGCGTTCAGCTTAAGGCCATGGCTCTGGCACCAATTATCCGTTTCTATGAGGCCACTCTGAAGGATGTTTGTGTCCGCTGGAGTATCAATTATGGCGCCCAGTTTGCAGTCATCTGCGAACTTTGTCAGCCACAATCCTCCTATGTTTGCCTGTACCTCGGAAAAATAAATGCCGAACAAGAGGGGTCCCAGGACTGAGCCCTGTGGGACACCGCTTGTGACTGGCTTAGAGTCTGACATAGCTCCAGCAACTCTGACCCTGTGGGTTCTGTCCTTGAGCCAGTTTGCAACCCATCTTGTGACATATGGGTTTACATTTAAGCTGGTGAGTTTGTCTATGATGCCCGAGTGGGGTATTGTGTCAAAGGCTTTTGCAAGGTCAAGGTAGGCTGTGTGAACTGCCTTTCCCTCATCAATGGCCTTAGTGACTGTTTCAAAAAAGTCGACCAAGTTCAAAAGGCAGGATCTGCCCTTGACAAAGCCAAATTGGGTAGGATCCAACGTCTGTAGGTCCCCAATGTCTTTGTTTATGAGTTCCATAATGATCCTCTCCATAGCTTTGCAGACCAGGCTCATCAAGCTTATGGGGCGGTAATTTCCAGGGTCCGTAGAAGCACTGCCTTTATGAAGTGGGACCACTGTTGCCGTACGCCACTCTTTGGGTACGTATCCTGTGGTAAGGCTAAGATTAAACAGCAGCCTTATGTGTGGGTTTAGTTCCTCTTGGAGTCCATGTAGCACACAGCTCGGGACACCATCCGGTCCCATTGATGCTATGTTTTTAGCTTTAGAGAGGGCGGCTCTCACCTGGGCATCTGAGATGTTAGGGAGGCTACACTCTGCTGGGATAGTTATTTCTCCTTTTGGAGGGGAGGGGGAGGAGAAATTTGCACTGAACCTGTCTGCCAGAATGTTGGCAATGTCAGTGGGTTCAGTGTATTTTGTGTCATTTTGGACTAACTCTGAGCATATCTGGGAGTTTCCACCCAGGTTTCTAACATAGCTAAAGAAGGCCTTGTGATTGTCTTTTGTGTCTTTTGCGATTTTTCTCTCAAAGTTGGCCTTGGATGATTTTATGAGTGATCGTAGTTGCATGCAGTACTGTAATATAGTATGGGAATATCCGCTGCATCCAGTACTGTAATACAGTATGGGAATAGCCACTGTATCATCATCATCATCTTCTTCCGGCTGTTCCTGTTATGGGGCACCACAGCAGATCATCTGTTTCCATTTCTTCCTGTCCCCTGCATCTTACTCTGTCACACCACCACCTGCATGTCCTCTCTCACCACATCCATAAACCTTATCGTAGGCCTTCCTCTTTTCCTGTTACATGGTAGCTTCATACTTAGCATCTTTTTCCCAATATACTCAGCATCCCTCCTCAGCACATGTCCAAACCAATGTAATCTTGCCTCTCTGGCTTTGTCTCCAAACCTTCCAACTTGGGCTGACCCTCTAATATACATATTCCTAATCCTGTCCACCCTCGTCACACCCAGTGCAAATCTTAACATCTTTAACTCTGCCACATCCAGCTCTAACTCCTGCCTTTTTGTCAGTTCCACTGTCTCCAACCCATATAACATAGCTGGTCTCACTACCCTCTTGTAGACCTTCCCTTTCACTCTTACTGGTACTCGTCTGTCACAAATCACTCCTGACACTTTTCTCCACCCACTCCATCCTTCCTGAACTCTCTTCTTCACCTCTCTTCCACACTCACCATTGCTCTGAACTGTTGATCCCAAGTACTTAAACTCATCCACCTTCGCCACCTCTACTCCTTGCATCCTTACCATTCCTCTATCCTCCCTCTCATTCACACACATATATTCTGTCTTAGTCCTGCTGACCTTCATTCCTCTTCTCTCTAGAGCATATCTCCATCTCTCCAGGGTCTCCTCCACCTGTTCCCTACTCTCAGTACAGATCACAATGTCATCTGCAAACATCATAGTCCACAGGGACTCCTGTCTGATCTCGTCTGTCAACCTGTCCATCACCAACACTGTATGCAGTACTGTAATACAGTAAGGGAATATCCGTTGTATGCAGTACTGTAATACAGTATGGGAATATCAGCTATATGCAATACTGTATTACAGTATGGGAATATCCACTGTATGCAGTACTGTAATACTATATGGGAATATCAGCTGTATGCAGTACTGTATTACAGTATGGGAATATCCACTGTATGCAGTATTGTAATACAGTATGGGAATATCAGCTGTATCCAGTACTGTATTACAGTATGGGAATATCCATTGTATGCAGTACTGTAATACAGTATGGGAATATCTCCTCTATGCAGTACTGTAATACAGTATGGGAATATCTGCTCTATGCAGTACTGTAATACAGTACGGGAATATCCACTGTATGCAGTACTGTAAGACAGTATGGGAATATCCACTGTATGCAGTACTGTAATACAGTATGGGAATATTTCCTCTATGCAGTACTGTAATACAGTATGGGAATATCTGCTCTACGCAGTACTGTAATACAGTATGGGAAAATCTGCTCTATGCCGTACTGTATTACAGTATGGGAATATGAGCTGAGGTGCCACAATTGTATGTATAAAATGGAGCTGACTCACCTGAATGTGTAGCTGAGTTCAAACAAAATAAGTGCAGCAGCCACCCTGCGGAGGGAGCAGGAGGGCTAGAAGTGCATCTTAGCATTTAAGGCAGTGAATATGAGGGGGATTTAAGTTTTGTGAGTGCAGGTTAGGGTTTGGGTTTTAGATTTAGGGAGCAGAAGGTGAGTTTTAGGTTTGGGGAGCAGGGGGATAGTTTAGGTTTAGGAAGCAGGAGGGAGATTTAGGCTTAGGGAGCAGGAAGTGAGTTTTAGGTTTGAGAGGCAGGAAGATAGTTTATGTTTAGGGAGCTCAAAGTTTAAGGAATTATTGGTGGGACCTAAGGGTTAAAGTGGTGAGCAGAGTTTTAGTGTTTGAGACTGATTATGGAATTTAGGGTTAAGAGGGAGTGAAGTTTTACATTTAGGATTAGTGAGGGAGGATTCAAGCTAGAGTTCGGGACTGGGTGGGAGTTTTATGGTTAGAGTTAGCCTCTGATAGGGATATGCAGTTCAGTAGTGTTGGATGGTGTAAGGGCAATGTAATTAGGAGCAATCGGTCTAGCTGGAGTTAGAGCACATGCCTTTTACAGTAAGTTGTCACAGACTCGCGTAGTGTGCACTACAGCTTGAGACATAATGATAACAATATTCAAAGGTGCTTAACAAAAGTTGGCATACATCGTTGAAGGTTAAGGTTGTTGTGATTGGGTCTTGTATTGCTACTCAGTATAACTGGAATACCTTTGTGTGAGTTTCACTACATAATCAGCATGTTCCAAGTACTACAAGTGCAGAAAGACTGATCCCAAAATGCTACTAATTGATGCAATTACATCAGCATTTGACTGAACATATACATTTCACTGAAAAAATGCCAGTTTGCATTATTCATTTTCTCCCTGTCTCTGTGTAGGCATCTAGAGATGACAATTTGTAAGTGCAGTAATATGCATGTTTATGTGAAAAACAGATATACACACACACACACACACACACACACACACACACACACACACACACACACACACACACACACACACACACACACACACTGTCACATGAACACATACTGACACAGAGTTAAAAAATACTCAGACATTGAATTCATGTCTCAAACACCATGAATGTACAGTGGGTGTTTTATTTCTACGCTTGCATGAGTATGTGTGTGCTTTTGTGTGTATATGCACTTGTGCATGTGTGTTTGCATCTATGAACATGTATGTATCTGTCTCTGTGTCTGTGTGCATTTATGTATGCGCATGTACACAAATGCCATCTGTAGCACTAAATGCTTTGCTTCAGGGGAAAAAAACTGACTAGGAGTGCAGAAAGAGTGCTGAGAGCTGCAATTAAATCCGCTGAATAGTTAGATACAGATGAAGTGTCACTTCACCACAGACCACTAATGTGCAGTTTATAATGATGTTCTCCTCTATTTACAATTCATTTCTGTCTTCCAGAAGATACTTAGAAGCTTTGATTAGCATATTGTTGTGTTGTTTGTTCTTTGACTCTTTGAATCTTTGAATCTTTGTTGACTGGACTTGCCCAACTAAGCAGAATCATTTACATTGAAGGCCTTAGATAAAAAACAAAACAAAACAAAAAAAACTCCAAACTTACAAGCTCTAGAATCAAAACTACACTATAAAGAATGAAACCTACACTATAAATATGGTTTCTATAATCACTGAAATGAGCTTACAAATAGGAATATCAGTGTGTATGTATAACAAGGGCAGTTAAGCTACAATTGAAGATATTCACATGTACAGACTTTCCTAGTAACAACAATTGCTTTGATCTTTGGTGAATCCACTATGAAGCCACAAAGCTAGACTGTTCATATTATTATCCCTTGGTTAAAATCACATTTTTTGCAGGTGTTACTGGAAGTAAAGATGCTGACAAAAACACATATACCAAAGTACGTCAATTTGGAAGTAAATATCCAACACAAATAATTCTATAAACTCATTTCTGGTGTCAGGGGTCAACCCCCATGTATACCCCCAAACGTTATCACTTTTTCTCTGAGATTAAAGCACCTTACAGAAAGAGTGGTCATGTAATTAGTGAAAGTGAGGCATTATAATAAATAAATAAATTAATGAATAAACAAATACATAAAAGGTCTTATTTTTTCATGGAGGCTGCAGAATTAGGGAAAATATGTAAAACTATACATGTTAACTAAGAGTAAATGTTGTTATATAAAGTAAGCAGTAACAAAAGAGCAGTTGATCTCTTATGCAGAACAGCTCAAACAGCTGTGATATGACTAATCTTATATAAAACAAAATGGAAGGTGAGCCTTTTGTACACAATGAATGATATTAGCAAAAACATGGCCAACACTGTAGTATGCACTTTGCACTTGAATACAGACAAAACCTCGATTGCATTAGTATATGCAACCAATAGTGAATATGTCAGCACTTAAGCAAATTGTTCTACTTTTTAAATCGAATACAAATATCTATATACAGGCCATATTAACTACCTATAATCCTATGCTCAGGGACAGGAAAGCAGAGCTAAGGAATACATATATGATTACCATGTAGCAGTTCAAACTGTGTGTACCATGTTGGCAGAAGATATTTAATGTACTGAAAGCAAACACTTTATAGAAAGAAATGAGAAAGTAATGAAATGTATGTGTGTGTGGCAGAATGAGTTATTGAGTATGTTAGAGAAGTAAGAGAAATAAGAAAGTCAGAGAAGGAAAGGTGGAAGCACAGTAATGGCAGTTTAGAAAAAAAAGCATCAGATACTGGTAGGAGCAGGAAGTCGTGTGTGTCAGGGGAAAGATTAGACTAAGTATAAGAGAGGGGCCGGGTTTCACAACTAAAAGATGTTTGTGACAGAAGGTCCAGAAAAGGCTGAGAGATAATGAGGCAAAATATTTTGATAACAACAAGAAGGAGAGAGATGAGATCATACGGCTAAAGAATCTTATGGAGTGATGAAATGGCTCCATATTGAAATGTTGGCACTTGACATGCCAAGTGCTGACAAGCTACAAAAAAGACTATAAACCCAGTAAAAGAGAGAATCTAGAAGATTGCACTTCTACTCAAAAGTTCTTCTTTACAGGAGGGCACAGCACCCAAAAGTTACATATGTTAACTCCGAAATTATCATACCTCAGAGAAAAGGGAATATTCAGGAAATGGCCATCTCGGACTTAATATATGTAAGGTCATTTTTCAGCTATTAAGCCTCAATGTTTCAGGACTCACTCTAGTGGGTCCTGACATTTCAAATAGTTTCCAATGGAAACACTATCTGAGGATGAACAATTGTCAGATATAACCATGACATTTAAAAAGTAAAGACAGTCTGTGCCCAGTTTACAACTACATTTGCCATATCTGTATGGCTAGTCCACTTTAAAGTGCTTTTTTTTCATTTCTTAGCTGGATAAGGGAATTCATCCAAATAAGGTAATGTTCGTACCAGGTGCTGGCTATCATTTGATATTTATAGGTTCTTATGTATCTATTATAGGAAATAGAAAAAAGTTATGGACTATTTGGTAATCAATGACAAAAGAACCAGAGTGTTTAAAGGATGAAACAATGACTTGTTTTGTATAGTTTTCTCAAGTCCAATAGTTTGCAGGCTGCAGTGGTAATATAGTAAACAATTACATGGTTGTAAAAGTGATAAGACTAGTTTATCAAACTTAATGATTTAATAAAATATAAGGACTGTTTCATTATCAATATCAGGTGACCTAGTAGCATTTTAAATAACTGCTAAGTGACTATTGAGAATTACCTATAGTCTTTTATATAACATCACTTTGTATGAAGTATATTCCTTAAAATACATTAAATAATGACATTATTATTATTATTGTTATTATTATTATTATTATTATTATTATTATCATTATTATTATTAGTGCATATGTGTGTGCGTGTGTACTACTTTTGTGTCTATTTTGGAATTGTTCCCAGTATTTACTAAAGATGCATTTTCACATTTCTGTGAAATTATTAGAGTAAAGAATAACATTATCATTACAATATCTTGCACATCCTCAAGGACATAAACAGCTTACGCGAGTTCAATTACAGCTGTGAGAATGGTAAGACAAGATTTATTTTGCTTGATATTTTATTTTTCACTGTAGGAAGAAAAGCAGCCTGTAGACAAGAACATTTACCAGAGTGTTGGTTTGTAAATTATTGATCTTTACTGTTAAAAAGAGTTGCGACTGTGAGTAATAGTGAGCACGTGGTAAATGAATTCCAGCTTTTGTGTGACTTTCACAGCTGGTACAGTCAGATCAAGGAATTTAGCCTACTTAATTTAATATTTAGTTGTAATATTTGTGTGATTTTTCTCAAAGAAGTTGATTTAAAATCTCTGTAAATTCTGTGGTACCCATTTTTGATTATCCTTTTCTTTTAAAATTCTTTATTCATTTGCTGCAGAAAATGGATTCCTTGTACAGTATACTTAATGATATGCATATTTAAAGGTAACACTTGATAACACTGGTGGTCTGTGTCCTCATGTCAAACGTTTGTTGATTTCCTTACTGTTATTAATAGTAAATCTTGACTTACTGATGATGGTTGCCCTTGTGTAACTGGCACAGCATGGAGAACTGTTATTACATATATTAATGACTGGACTGATGAGGTAAATAATGTTAGGCAGAGGGCAAATAGAACACATTTAGGACATGACGTGTCTAATTTTTCAGTACAGATTACTCAAACCCTACCGAACGAGATAATATCATTGACAACTTTGGAATTCTGAATATGAGTATTCAGCAATCTGAGGAGTCAGAGCATCTGCAAGAAAATAAAAAGAAAGAAAAAAAGAAGTTCACAACAAATAAGAAAGAAAAAGAATCTGATTAATGTTTATAAAGCAACGAGAATAGGTTCATAGGTTATAGGATGAGACTAGGCTATTGGCCCGAAGGCCCTTATAAGCCTAGCCAAGAATTTCACCCATGTTCCCACGAAGTCAGCACCTGTTTCCCCTGTCCAGCAGGGACACTGGTGGGATCCCAGGGGTTTATTTTCTGTTTCTCATCCAGACGTCCAGGTTCCTCTTGAAGAGGGCTAGTGAGGTCCTCTGCTTGACATGTTGAGGGAGTCTATTTCACAAATGGGAGAGTCTTTGGGGCACAGATCTATCCCACTAACAAGATCTATAAATGTCACAGACCAGGTTGAGGTCTTGTTTGCAGATTGCATGAGTGGAGTTTGACTTACGGATATGCAGCAACTCCATCAAGGCTGAGTCTGAGAAGATCTTGTTTGCCAGACACAGGTCACCTCCGAGCAGTCTGCATGAGACTAGGTAGACGACAGGTTTTTCAGCCTATATGATTAGGATAGGTGTTTGAGACTCTGGATATTCCTGGTCAGGAACCTCTGTGGTCTGTTCAGCTGCTGCATGTGCTTGGCAAGGTAGACACCAAAGGGGATACTGTACTTGATAATGGGTCTGATAAGGGAGGAGTACAGGGATGTTATGACCTCCGTGTTCCTGGATGAAATACTCTTACTTATGAGATGGGCCATGTAGAAAGCCTTTTGTACAATGGAGGCAACATGGTAATCAAAAGTCAGGTTGCTAGAAACATGGGTGAACAAGTTCCTCATGACTGATTGCATGCTTAGTACATTGCTATTAATGTGATAATTAGTGGGGATGCCATTTTCCACAAAGGGGATAATGATGCATTTCTTGGCGTTCAGTCTGAGGCCATGCTTCTGGCACCAGTCATTAATTTGGGTAAGGACCTCGTAGAGGATGTTCACATCACTAGGGGAATTTAAGACAGCACCCAACATACAGTCATCTGCAATCTTGGTCAGCCACAGACCACTGGTTTTACCTTGCACCTCAGAAAATTATATCCTAAACAGCAGAGGCCCCAAGACCAATCCTTGTGGTATGCCGCTCATTATGTGTCTGGGTCTACTATTAGAGGTAGCTTCCCCTATTTTGAATGAGTGGGTTCTGTCACTGAGCCAGTTAGCTACCCATCTGGTAACATATGGGTTGATGCCTAGCTGGGAAAATTTATCTATTATGCCCGAGTGAGGAATAGTGCAGAAGGCTTTGGCTAGCTCATAGTAGGCAGTGTGCATGGTCTTTCCCTCATTCATGGCTTTGGTGACTGTTTCAAAGAAGTCAACCAAGTTTAACAGGCATGAACTCCCTTTGAAAAAAACAAGCTGTGCAGGGTCCAGCTTTTGGAGGTTGCCAATGTCCTTGTTTACAAGGTCCATGATGATGCGTTCCATGACCTTGCAGATCAGGCTAGTTAGGCTGATTGCCCTATAAATGCCTAGGTCAGTGGATGCTCCACCTTTGTGTAGAGGGATGACAGTGGCTGTCCTCCATTCTGCTGGGATGAAGCTGGTGCTCAGACTCTGGTTTAATAGGGTGCCTAATAATGCTGAGAACTCATGCCTGAGTTCATGTAGGATACAGCCAAGGATGTTGTTGGATCCCATGGAGGCTGTATTTTTTTCCTTTGTGAGGGCATTAAAGACCTGATCCCTGGTGATGAGGGGAGGGGGCAGGAGCTTGGGATGTCCTGGTTTACTGATGGAGGGATGGGGGGGTGAAGCTTTCACTGAACCATTCTGCCAGTAGGTTGGCTATATCTACGGCGTTTGTGTATGTGGTGTTCTTGACCACTTGTTCAGAGCAGATTTGGGTGTTTACCTTTGAGAATGTGGACATATTTGAAGAAGGCCTTGTTATTGTCCTTAGTGGATGTGGCCAATTCGGGCTCAAAGTTAGCCTTACAGGATTTCACCAGTAGCCTTATTTGCTTGTTCAGACAAAGTAGAGATTGCTTCCAACTTGGCACCTGCTCCTTCTTGGTCGTAGACAGTAATTACTTCCTTTTATTATAGAGTTTGTTTTTTGCTGCTGTCCACTAGAGAGGTTTACTCTTCCTTCAGGAAGATGATTTGGTCCTGTCAGGTATTGCTGAGACCATGGAGCTATGTAGATGCTCATATAGTTTTTTGGTGTAGGCTTGGGCATTAGTACTAGTTCCAATTGAAGGAGCAGTGGCTGTGAAGTTGCTTATATCTGCTCTCTGAAGGTTGTAGTCAGCTTTGGAAAAGTTTTTTTGTTTGACCCTGGCAAGGGGGGGGGGGTCAGGGGTGCTACTGTGGCTACTCATGTTGATTAGTACCAGGTCCATGATATTTTCACCCCTTGTGGGGGTGTTGACCAGCTGATGCAATGCATTGGCACTGACAATGTCGAGGAATCTCTGGGCATTCAATGTTCAGGGCTAGAATAGGACACTGCTTTGTTATGTAGCACACAGATTACAGGGAGTGATAATATTTTAGAACATCACTGTAAGAAAAAAGAGGAGAAAGACAGAAGTTGACATTATGACTCAAGCTGTGGATGTGCAAAGCCAGCTGGATGAGAATTGTACACTTGCAAATGTAATAAGCAATGAAAGCAGGGGGGTTAATATGACTAATGGTGATGAAGATCATTTCTTTGTAACAACTGATAGAGCAGATATTACTATTAGAATTATTAGATTATTAGAAGCTGAAGATTCACCAGACCTGGTCAGAAAAATATATTCTTGTAATTGCAGATTAATTTGCTATAGGAACTGATACTTCTAGTTGCAGTGAGGATAATGAATGTTGAATAGTGCCATGCCTGCCTGGGGCAAAAACAGAGGATTTGAGGGGAGGCATTAGAACACCATAATGTAAGGAAGTATGGAACTGTTTTTATTCCTGTTGGTACAAATGATCTCACCCACATGGACTCTCTGTCTGTTAGTAGTGAACATATAGCCCTCATAGAGATGGCATATCTCATACAGATGTATAGACTTATATTTTACAAATCGCATATAAAAAGGAGGGCCAGGACAATGTGAATTAAAAGATTTTTAGGGAGGTAAATGTCTATAAGAAAAACTGCCACATTTTATAAAATAGAAACGTGTAGAGCATCCGAGCATAATTTTAGGCACACATGTTTAGATGATGGCATGCACTTGTCAAGATCAGGGAAGAGACTTTTTGCAGCAGATATTTTGCAAATATGACAAACACAAGGCAAGATTTTTGTTAGGTCAAAAATTTAACAGCACACAGATAGCGATATTTGATGTATCTCTGATGTTGTTAACATTAAGTGCATTAATAATAACATTTCTTACTGGGAAATTTGCTAAATTCCAGTAATATTAATGTAGTTATTGTTTGTGAAACACAATGACTAGTAGCCAGTTCTGTCAGGGTATAATGTTTTTACTGTAACAGACATTATAAGAAAACAAGCATGAGTAAACTGGAAAAAGTACAATGGAAATATACTAAGGACATCAATGGATGTGAACATTTAAGTTAGTATGAAAGAATAAAGTTTCTGAACTTGTACAGCATCTCATATGGATATTTAAAGGGAAACCTTATTCAGGTCTACAGGGCTTTTAGAGACTATATTATCTCTGTGAATGTTTAGTGTTATCAAAAATTAATTATACAATGGCCCTCCATTAACATAACTGGCCTTAGTCATAGGCCAGCTAGGCAGCCACCTAGGGAGCCGCTCTATCAGGTGCACTTTTTCTGTATTTATTTGATGCAGGTAGACCAGGATGGGGGCACTGGGTGGTGTGGGGGTGTGCCATGGAGCACTTTTGCCTAGGGCATCAGTTGACCTAAGGCCAGTCCTGCCCATTAATATTCCAAAACCTGCATGCTGATTGGTCAGCGTGGCCACTGTAAATCAGACTTATACTAATGGAAAAAGGTCCAGTCGCTCGGGCTTTTTCCATTAATATAAGCCTTTTTTTTTTGTGTGTGTGCTAGACAGCAATGGAGAATGGAAGAACTTGGTTGCTGTAATCTTACTATTTTAAATGGGTTTAACATAGTGAGACAGCTTTAAAAAAAGCAACGGAGAAAGGAAGATCTCTGTTGCTTTTTCTAAAGCTATCTCGCTATGTTAAACTCTTTTAACATAGCGAGATACCTTTTAAAAAGCAACGGAGATCTTCCTTTCTCCGTTGCTTTCACACGCAGCTCTGATGTACTGCATAAGCATACGCATGAGCAGTACATCGGAACTGCCGCAGAAAACCAGACAGCTGCAGAAGGGCAGCACGGTGGCATTATACAATGCCATTATTTAAGAAAAGTAAGTATTTTTCTTCTTAAATAATGTCATTGTATAATAGCAATTACCCACTTCTGAGTGTGGGTAATGCTGGATTTAGCCATTGTTGTCTTTGTTTGGCCACTCGGGCTTTGCCCTCGTGACCAAACCACACCAACCGTGGGTAAATCCAGCATGGAATGTATCTCACAAGACATCTGCAGCAGCTGGAAAGGCCACAGAAGTACCTCACAAAGAGGATTACTGGCCTCAAACAAATGACCTACACTAACCGCCTCAAAAAACTCCAGCTTTACTCTGTAGCATATCGCCTACTCCGAGGTGATCTCTGACTAACATATAAAGCTATGTCAAACCCAGAGCTGTTGGACATGCTACACCTAAAGAAATCCCAATCCCTCCGAGCTACATGCTCTAGGGACCTAAACCTTGTCAATTCTGTCCCAGAGGCTTCCCATACTCTGGAACAGGCTACCCATCTATGTCAAGCAAAGTTTTTCATTAGCACTCTTCAAGAAAAATCTTGATGAGTGGATGGGAAATAGGAAATACACCCCGGGGATCACTTCTGTGTCTCTGTTCGACAGTGGCACAGGAAAATAACTTTCTTGGGTGGCATAAGCCAGAGAACCTTGTTGGCTAGGCTTACGTAGGCCCTTGGGCCGATAGCCTAGTACCTACCTATGAACCTAAGAACCTATTACCCACACCCAGGCATGGGTTATTTCTTAAAGAATCAACATGCAACTTATGTAGAAGATTCTATAGGAATGAGAAGCACATTAACTAGTTTCCTGATAGAGTAGCTGATGCATGGACTAGACTATCGAATTACATTGATTCAAACATGAGTTTAGATATTTTTAAGAACAACTTAAGCACTTATGACAAAACCTGTTTTGGCATAGTGGCAGGCTAGAAGGGCACTATTGCACATGCTTGACATATTTGTATGTCTGTCCATATGTATGTATGTATGTATGTACTAATTTCAATACTGATGAGAGTTTTAGAAAAATACATTTGGCTTAGAAAACTCTTTTTTTTTATTTGTTGAAAATGTTAATTTATGCAGAAGCACGTTTCACTTAAATTCTTCAATGAAACCAACAAAACTTTTCAAATTATTCAAGTTTCTCAAAAAAAAAAAATACATTTTTCACTTTGTAGAATCAGGAGCATTTCTAAGAATGTTGTCACCAGTTAAACCCGTGTTTGAAGAAATAAACCCACGAATGAGTTACTGATGAAATGTTATTGTTATTCTTTGAAAGACATTTCAGTTGCATTTTGAAACTGGAACACATTTTTATCCACTGTATAATTGTTGGCCTAAATGAAAACTAAGAGGCGTCTCTCTTTCTCATCCAAACATTGAACCATTTTGGTAATTTAAAGTCATATTCTGCAAGTGTTTGCTATAAATCCCAACTGATAAACTGCTGTAGTATTTACAATGTAGTGCATCTCTATTGTTATATTTTATTACTGTTACTATTATTACTATATTTAAGAGATGCCTGGTTATTTGCATCATCATGTTAAACCAGTTCATCTTTTGTTTTCATTTGCACATCTGCTAAGGCTGCCACTGCAGTTAATGTCTTTCTATGCCTAACCCATTTGCTGGGGTAAGATTGCTTTTAAGCTGCAAAGCAAAAAAGAGCAACCAGCAAATCTCAAAAATACTAAAATGAAAGAAAAGCTGGCTAGGCAGAGTAGCACAAAACCACACTTTTAATAAAAATTATAAAACAAAAGACTGTTAAAACAGGATAAGCGCTTTCATACACAAAGGTGCTTAATCAAATCCAATATAAAAGCACCACACCAGAGTGCACTTATAGCTTAATGCCTTAAGGTCACGTGACCTTATAACTGGTTTAATAGGGATGACTTCATTTAACCCCTTGCCTCATTAGCTCTAAACAAATGCATCCACTTAACTTCCACACATTCTGTTTTAGTCTTAATGTCACCTCTTCTTAAATTTGGTGTATATATTTCTAGCACCATAAATTTAAACCAGTGGCTCAACCCTGCTGTCTTCACATGTTTTGGTAATGCATTTCTTTCATCACCCTTAGCAATACTATAGACATGTTCCCTTATTCGATCTCTTAGATACCGGTTCGTCTTCCCAACATAGAAACTTTTACAGTCCACACAGGATGCACAATACATAACATTCTGGCTACTGCAATCAGCATAAAGTCTATTGTCATAAACACGTCCCATGTCTGGGTGTACAAATTGGTCATCAGTATCTATAAACCTGCATGCATTACAGTGATGGCAGGGATATGTACCTATCCTATCACTTACTACATTATTCCTTCTGTTAGTCAAAGGCTTATAACATAACATCTTTCTCAGTAAAGGGCGATTCTTAAAGCAAAAAGAGGGAGCGTCTCCTAACAATCCTTTACATTACTCATCTGAGACAAGAATCCTCCAATGTTTTCTAATGATCCCACAAATGGAACCTGAGTCCTTAGACTATGTGAGACTCATACGTGTTCACTGTCTAGACTCCATGGTTGAAAAGGTGGACTGTCCAGCTTGTTCATTAAAGTATGGTCTAGTGCGGGTATCTCTCAACATGATTACATCATTCTGTGCACTCACCACCTCTGAACTATTATATCCTCTGCTCAAGAGGTTAGCGGTGAGAGTCTCAAAAGAGTCATACATAATACTGTCTTTCGTGTTCAACTTGGCCGTTCTAAAGAACTGTCCCTTAAGGCCATTCTGTTTCACATGCTTAGGGTGCATGCTGCAAGAATGTACTGCATCATTGGTTTTACAAGGTTTCGCATACTGTTTTGTATAAAGCCCTCCTAAAGTCTTATGTACCATCACATCCAAAAAGGAAATGGTCTCTACTGACCATTCATGGGTAAAACGAAGAAAACTTGTGATGTTATTAAGATATTGTACAAAGTGGTGAAGGGTTTCTTCCGTGTCACCAAATAAGAAACATATCATCCACATAGCGACCATAAAAGAGAACAGACCCCCTAAAACCATTAATGTCTGAAAAAACATTTTGCAACTCCCATTCGGACAAAATCATATTGGCATAGCTGTTCACACACACCATGCCTATAGCTACTCCTGTCTGTTGTAAATAGTGCTCATCTTCCAACATGAACACATTGTATTCCAATATGAGTTCCAATAGAGTACAGATCAGGTACACTTTATTGCTATCGAATGCAGGATTGCGACCCAAAAGTGTTCTAACATTGTCAATGCCTGCATCATTAGGGATGCAGGTAAAAAGAGAAACAACATCCATAGTAACTAAAAGGGCCTCTCAATTATAGTCCTTAGTAGACCAATCATACAAATCTCTGGTGTCTCTCAAGATATTACCCATCCCATTAATCACTGGATGTAACTGATTTTCCACATATATAGGCATTGGCTTAGTGGCTCAGCCCCTGCCAGAAACTATTGGCCGCATGGGTGGGTGTGACCGGTCCTGATAGACCTTAGGTAGTCCACAAATCTTCGGTGTCACCGCACACTCTACCAAGAAATACCTATATAGGTATAGGTATAGGTAACTCATATTGGAATACAATGTGTTCATGTTTGAAGATGAGCACTATTTACAACAGACAGGAGTAGCTATGGGCACGGTGTGTGTGAACAGCTATGCCAATATGGTTTTGGAAGAATGGGAGTTGCAAAATGTTGGGGGGGTCTGTTCTCTTTTATGGTTGCTATGTGGATGATCTGTTTCTTATCTGGGGAGGACATGGCAGAAACCCTTGACCAGTTTGTACAATATCTTAATAACACCACAAGTTTTCTTCATTTTACCCATGAATGGTCAGTAGTTCATTTCCTTTTTGGATGTGATGGTACATAAGACCTTAGGAGGGCTTTATACAAAACAGTATGTGAAACCTTGTAAAACCAATAATGCAGTACATTCTTGCAGCATGCACCCTAAGCACGTGAAACAGAATGTCCTTAAGGGACATTTCTTTAGACCAGCCAGGTTGAACACAAAAGACAGTGATATTATGACTCTTTTGAGACTCTCACCTCTAACCTCTTGAGCAGAGGATCTGATAGTTCAGAGGTGGTGAGTGCCCAGAATGATGCAATCATATTGAAAGATACCCACATTAGACCATATTTTAATGAAAAGGCCGGACAGTCCACCTTTTCGGACACGGAGTCTAGACAGCCAACACGTATGAGTCTCACATACTCTAAGGACTCAGGTTCCATTTGTGGGATCATTAGAAAACATTGGAGGGTTCTTGTCTCAGATGAGAAATGTAAAGGTTTGTTAGGAGACACTCCCACTTTTTGCTATAAGAATTGCCCCTCACTGAGAAAGATGTTATGTTATAAGCCTTTGACTAACAGAAGGAATAATGTAATAAGTGATAGGCTAGGTACATACCCCTGCCATCATTGTAATGTATGGAGGTTTATAGATACTGATGACCAATTTGTACCCCCAGACATGGGATATGTTTATGACATTAGACTTTATGCTAATTGCAGTTGCCAGAATATTGTGTATTGTGCATCTTGTGTGGACTGCAAAAGTTTCTATGTTGGGAAGATGAACCGGTGTCTAAGAGATCGAATAAGAGAACATGTCTATAGTATTGCTAAGCGTGATGAAAGAAATGCATTATCAAAACATGTGAAGACAGCAGGGTTGAGCCACTGGTTTAAATTTATGGTGCTAGAAATATATGCACCAAATTTAAGAGGAGATGACATTAAGACTAAAACAGAATGTGTGGAAATTAAGTGGATGCATTTGTTTAGAGCTAATGAGGTAAGGGGTTAAATGAAGTCATCCCTATTAAACCAATTCTAAGGTCACGTGACCTTGGGTATTAAGCTATAAGTGCACTCTGGTGTGGTATTTTTGTACTGGATCTGATGAAGTACATTTGTGTATGAAAGCGCTTATCCTATTTTAACAGTCTTTTGTTTTATAATTTTTATTAAAAGTGTTGTTTTGTACTACTCTGCCTAGTCAGCTTTTCTTTTATTTTAGTATTGTTTTTAAGCTCTTATAAATATATTCCATATGATTTGTAAAGTAAGCCTGAGGTAAAATAAATCGCATTATTTAGTAAATAAACAATACTTTGTCATTGACTTAAATTTAGGGGCAAGATATATACCTGGATCATGCAGATGTCATATAAAAGCATAACACAAATTCTTAATAATGTTTTATAGTTGTAAACAATGTATATTATAATAGAGATTTTTAGTAAGTTTATACTTTATGTTGGAACGCATCAGTGATTGTTTTTAATAAATTATATTCAGTTAGGTGTGGTAAATACATCTACAGCTGCGGGTTATTGAATGTCCAAGTTTGTTTCTAAATCTTTCAGAGATCCTATTTTAACATTTTTAAATAAGGACCATTGTCTTCTACATTACACTTTAGCATAGCAATCTTTATGATAAAGTTATCAGATTTTACTACTCTGCTGCTATCTTAAAATACACATAAACAATAAACACTGACTCAACATCTGACTTTAAACATGGTATTTAATGCAGAATATAAAAAAGAAGCCTGCCAAGTCAAACGTATGAAGAATGAACCACCAACATCTAAATATTTTACAACAAATACATTAGTGCTAGTTGGCAGGCAACTCTGGCAAATGAGCTACTTAGACAAATGTGAAAAGTTTGTGGGGCTATGACTTCATTTTTGTGCCTTTATTATTTATAATATTATTATTATTGTACATTTAGTTCATAATACTTGGGATTTGGCTGAGCTTCCTAGCAAAAAAATAAGCTTAATGGTAAAGAAATCATTAGGTAAATAAACTTATCACAATTCATTTTTGATAAGCTCTTCCATACCCACATATTTACAAATTATATACAACCTAGAGTAAAATCATTGACAGCTACAGCTTTTTGTCTTAAATCACTGCATAGTATCTTTTATTATATGTTATCTGAGCTATCTGGACCTCTGCTAGTTAAGCAATGTCCTGGAGTGGCAACAAAAACGTGTAAAGAAATTTAATGCACTAGTAATGCAATGATTTAAAATATATGTCAATCTACAGATCAGAACTTATTTGTGTCATTCAGTCTCAGTAGCTATAGGCCAGTATGCTGCAAGATGAATAAATAGCAAATTTGTGTTATCACTTTACTGGACAGCTTATCTAATGATTTCTCACATATTATTAAAAAATGTCAGTTTTCAAAGCACTCACAAATACTAACTGTAATACAAGTATTTCTGAATTCAGAAAAGAGAATGAATAAAATCTAAAAGAAGTAAATATGCTTCAATGTAATTTGCTATAGGAATTCTATAATGTACACACACACACACACACACATATATCTACATCTATATCGATATATATCTATCTATATCTATATCTATGCATATATATTAAAAAACACACACACATATATATATATATATATATATATATATATATATATATATATATAGATATATATATATCAG
Organism: Protopterus annectens; assembly: GCF_019279795.1. Taxonomy (NCBI): domain Eukaryota; kingdom Metazoa; phylum Chordata; order Ceratodontiformes; family Protopteridae; genus Protopterus; species Protopterus annectens. The sequence continues at coordinate 136,341,072 of NC_056726.1, forward strand.
TTTAGTATCAAAATGTTGTATGGTAGTTATGTGAAACTTGGAATGTCGAAATCATGGTTCCAAGTTTCTGTAACATCAATCCGTGCATGTTCAAATCCACAACAGTGAATGCTAGTGTGCATTCGTTCATATGAGGTTGACGTTCTGATTGGAGATTGCACTACAGTGGGGATCAGATAATTTACACTTTTCCTCACTGTAGTACAATCTCGGATTTTGTATATATAATACTCAAGGGGTGTGAAGAGTGCAGCCCCCCACATGGGGGTGCAGGGGAGGCTTGCCCCAATGCAAAATGTTGGTAGGAAATTAGCAGAAGTCAAGGTACATTGGGTAATGTCGATAATATCTAATTTTTAATTATCCACATTACCACTTTCATTCTTTTGATTAAATAATGTTTCAACTTTTTTTGAGTAAGTCGTTACTCAAACAAATGTTTCTAAATTTTGATAGTAAAACATAATTATATATGTGTGTATTTGTGTGTGTGTGTGTGTGTGTGTGTGTGTGTGTGTGTGTGTGTGGTGTGTATGTGTATATATATATATATATATATATATATATATATATATATATATATATATATGTGTGTGTGTGTGTGTGTGTGTGTAGTAAGTCAGTCCAAGGGACCATTGAAGGCAAGACTTGGTATTAACACAGGATAATTCAATAATTCACAAAGTAAGTAAAAACAATAGCTACTTAGCTTGTAGTTAAACTGAAAATAAAACAGTACCTTTGATAGCTTTCTACCAGCTACTTACAGTCCCAGAGAGTTTCTCCAGGAGAAGAAAATCACATAATATCCTGGATCACCTGATCAGTTGTTAAGGGTATGTTGTCAATGTGATAGTTACAAAGGGAGTCAAGCTTGCATACTTCGTGGCTTTTCATTTTATTCCACGGTTTTGACACTAGTCATTTGCTTGAGAGAGGTCATCTTAGGTGATCTTGGTGTCCTCGGTGGAGTTTATGATAACACTATGTTTGCAGTCATCTGCTGACTTGATCATCCACATAACCTTAATATTAGCTTAAACCTCTGAGAAGTAAGTGGCCCAAGGACTGAACCTGGGGTACAGTGCACATAACAGGCCTTTTGGAGAAGGTAGAGCACCCCACCCTAACCTCCTGATTTCTGTCTGTGAACCAGTTTGTTACCCAATGAGTTACATAGGGATTGACATTTAACTGGAAGAGTTTATCAACACTATCTGTGTGGCATGGTCTAAATATGTGGTGTGCAATAATTTGCCCTCATGCATTCCTATAGTGTTTAATGCACAATCTGACTGAGTTAAGTAAGCAGGACCTACCCTTTTTGAATCCAAAGTGGGCTAAAGTTACTTATATTTATTAATTCCATAATGCTCCTTTCCAGTCTTACAGGTCTTGCAGGTCAGACTCATGGGCCTATAATTACCTGGTTCCATTAAAGCCTCAGTTGTATGCAAGGGAATGACTTCAGCTATCTTTAATTCATCTGGCATGAATCCTTTTTTGACACTGATATGCACAATGGTACAATAGATAGCAGTGTCTCTTCACAGCAGAGGTTCCCAGGTTTCATTCTCATTTGGCGTGCCTTCTGTCTGGAGTTTGCATGTCCCCCTATGTTTGTGTTGGTTTCCTATGGGTGCTCTGGTTTCCTTACACATTCCAAAGACATGCATGGATTAGACACTCTAAGTTGGCCATATGTGTGAGTGTGCATTTGAGTGTGTGATGTAGATGAAGTACTATGGCAGGCAGGCATCTGAAGATGTAAATCTTGGCTCTAGATGATTGTCACTGGTGAAGTGACACCCTGACTCCATGTGAAAAAATGGGAAAAAAAGGTTGTGGATGGATGGACGGATTGATCAGAAAATTCATGATTCAGGTTGAACAACTGGCAGCCTGGTATTTGCCTGGCTCCATAAAGTAGTAATTTAGGTCTTAGATATCACTTTGAGAACTTGTTCTTCATAGATTTGGGAAAGGGGTGTCGGTGTGGGTATGTGATCATTGTTAAAGAGGGAGTTAACTTAGACCTAAATGTGTACGCTAATTCATTGGCTATGTCTTTTGTGTCCAAGTGTGTGATATCATTTGCTATTAGCAATGTGCATTGAAGGGCATTGTTTCAGAGATTGTTAACATCATTTGAGAAGTCAGTCATTCGAGTGGAATAGAGGGATAAACGTCTGACTATGGCCCAGCCTATCCAGATTTGAATAGTGGCTCGGACAACTGATGGACAGTCAGGGGTAGATAGGCATTTCCATTCCATTTGAGGTGGGATGGTTCTGCTGGCATCTCCTATGATAATCCCTGATGGAGGCTGAGGATGTCATATTTGGAAGCTGTGGTCCAAAGACAATGTTGGGTGGTTGACATGGCTGGATTGCTGTAGAGAAAGGGTGAAATACTGTACATCCTCATTGCATATCGACCCCTCAGACATGCCACACCAACCGTTAGTGAAGGGGAGAATAATACAGTAGGTAATAAGAGAAATGTCCCCATTGGATGTAGTCAGCCAGACCCCCCCGTACACCCTCAAGTTTTGCGCTGGCTTCAGCCCTATCAGAAAAAGTTCAGGTGTTAGGAGGTGGCTGGTAGACCCCTCAATGGATGTGGAACATTGTGTAGAAATCAGAAGAATTATGCAGGAGAAAGAAAAGCTGACAAAAAACATAATTAGAGAAGGCTTTGTGGATATCCTTCACCAGGGTGGCTACTTTTCCTTCCTTGTTTAGTTTAGAAAGAACATTTTTAGCATCTTGAGGTTTTTGTTTTTATGTACAAGGATGTTTTATTTCATTTTTATACAGCCTGTTTATATGTAAGTTCCACTACAGGGGTTTATTTCTGAATCTGGCATTTTATTTATTTCAAAAGTGGAAAGATGCAAATCTGCAGCTATTTACACATACATAGAAATTGCCAGTGATGGATTCTGCATAAGCAGTGGGATCATCAAGATGGAGGGGGTTATGAATTTAGCCAAGTTTTAGTAGATTAGACTGTGCATAATTTCTGCATACTATATCATTGAAAGATGCTTCAGGCTTTACTGTTTTGGTGAATTTGACTTGTGGTCTGGTTTGACCAGGAAGGAAGGAAGGAAGTTACATTTGGTGTGGAGCAAAACTGTCCCATTACTGGTAAGAACAGAGTCAAGAATTTTATTGTTGCTGGTTGGGCTGTTGACTTACTTGTCTCATACAGTCCTTCCAAGAAACAGGCCTACCTTTTAAAAGTCCCAGGATGTAGGCCTCAATCAGGTCCTGATTCTGTCTCTGTAGTAAGTTAGTCCCACCTGTTTTGTCACATTATACACTACTATAATCTTTTAGGTAAGCACACCTCACCCTTCTGAGTCTCCAGCAAGGAACAGACTTCCAGTCTTTTTGTTGTAGGGGACCTTTTTTGGTACATAATTAATTGTCAATCAGTGCCTTGTCAATTGTCTGATAATTAGTTTATCTGAATTACACTGTGGGAACTTTTCACTTTTAAAGAACATATAGCGTTTACAAACTCAACATGACAACATTTGCTGTAAGCAACAGTTCTGTGTAACAGTAGAGAAAACAGGATTATATTTCATTTCCCATATACTATACTACTTCTAATATTCTGTACATATTCTCATTTATGAATTTATGGAATATATCCTAGCATCAGTTTAATTATGATATTTTGAGAGCATGTTTTTGAATGGACATGTATTAGAATAAGCCCAATGAAATGTACTCTTTATGACAACATTTAATGTGGGAGGCAAAATGTGTTCTGCTTATTTAAGGCGCAGCTATAGTACAAGATACTGACATACTGAAAATGAAATGTGAATTATACTTAGCTTCCTTAAAAGGGCAACATCCATAAAATAAATTGTTACTCAGATTCCTTCAATCTACAAATTTGATTGTGGTGTGTAACTAGTACCAACCTGGCTGGGAACCCTATTTTACATTATGAACCTTATACCAGAAACAGGCACTGATGAGACCAGCATTGGAACAGCATGCAACACAACTTTAAAATTGCTTATTCCCTGAGCCAAATATGATACAAACTTTAAAATGTCTTGCTTGCCTATTTTCACCTGTATTCTGTTTTTTCCCTACTTAATCCTCCAAGGCACAAATAGATATATGTGTTAAATCCATCAAATCAAAAGATTTTGCCTAGGCTTAACAGTCGGATGCAGGCTTGCAACTCATTGCAAGGAGATTTTGAATATGGAGTTGGAAAAAGTAATACTCTGTTTTAAGATGTTCAACAATGCAGTAAAAATGAAAAAAAAATGTGGTTTGTGTCAAATTTTCCTTGGGGTATATTTATTCCATTTGACACAATGAAATATTATGAGGACACATGTCACTTAAAAAGCATTAATTGACTGTCAAAGCCTAACCATATACTGTTATTGAAAATAAGGAACTGCTGGTTCTGGCTTTGTTTCTCTGTTTGCTGACTACATGCTCAATTTATGCAACTTTTTTTCATAGCTTTGCTCTAACCTATGCTATGTTATTGCTCAGTCTAGCATTCTGCAGTGTTGTAGTACTGTAACAATACACAGGTTATGACAACATAGGGTATTACGTGAATTAAGACACTTGATGCACTTTCCCTGACAGTTTTCCATATCATTTCTAGGTGGTGCCACAATCTTACCAATGTCCTTCACCACATTTTTCCCCTCTTCCTGGTTTTAACAGCTACTAGACAACCTCAAACAGTTTTTCTTTACCTCTGTCTTACCACATTTCACTTGAATATACAAGAATCTTGCTTAATTTGTCCACCGACTTACTGGCAAAATTGTCCTGCACATATTCCTACTGCCCATTAACAAAACATTTCTTCTGCCTCTGCTATGTTTTCATTGTAAAATGTTGTTACCTCACAGTCTTTCACAATATTCTTTTGGCAATGGTCAAACAAGTCCAGGTTCTGTTTACATCATTAATGTCTTCTGTACACCAAACGTTTCAATTTATAAGATAACAATAGTCAGATCCTGCATCATATTCAGCTTCTTTCCTAAAGTACGCAAACACTTTCCATAGTTATATCTTACACACGTTATTCTCCCTGAAAGTTGCTGCCTGTAAATTAATTTCATTAACTAATAGCTAAACTATTAGTTGTTAGGTCATCACAATCAAACCACTGAAAGTTCTGTGAAATGTAAAGCTGTCACTTTAACCAAGCACAGAGATCAAAAGAGCACATAGACACCGACAAAAATCTTTGTAAATTTTAAAACACCAGGGAATACAGACTATAATTCAAATCTAAAAGAAAGTATTTTTACAATGGAGTGCTATGTACCTTTTCGCCTCATTACCCCTAAATTGTATACATTGTATTCTGAAATTGCACAACTGTGGATAAGTATGAAACTGTTGAAGAATGAAACTTATACAACATAAATGCTTCATTAAATACCTAAATGCTTTGTTAGAATGATGCTTTGATAGCTAGAAATTGTATTAAGTGCATTCAGCAAAAAGACACATTTGAAATAACGATGTGCTCTCTGCCAGTGTCAGTCTATTGCTAAGGAATGGTTTTAGATTTATCAGCATACCTCTCAAATGTCTAGGTTTTTGCCTCAAATACTCATAAAATGTATGGTTTTCTGGGAAATCACTGAGGACTGAAGTCATTAAATAATGACATACTTTTCAGTTTCAGATTTCATACTCTTCAGAAAAATGCATGCTAACAGACAACCTGTTATTATAGAACTTTTTAAGTTCAGGAGAGCAATATTTAAAATATGTCACTATTCTTGGCTTTTTGTCTTCATGTGACTTTAGGCTTTGTCCTGATTTCTTGTCCTAAGAGCATGTGAGGTATGTCTCAGCTAGTTAGGATTAAAACTGAGTGCCACTGGTAAATTATGTCTGGCACACCATTTTAATCCTGTCATGTTGCACTATCCACCTAAACCCTGGACCACTCTCTTCTTTTCTCAAGGACTCCCTGATTGTTGCCCATGTCTCAGTCTTGCCATTTGAAATAAAACAAAAGAGGTCAAACTCTAACTGTTTACACAGTGCATATTGCACTTCAAATTATACATCATGCAAAACTGACTGGCAGAGTAAGAAAATTGGTGGTGTTGTATCACTTGTTTTTAAAAAAGCATCTGTGATGTATCCATATCAACATGTAGTTCAAACAATTGTTTATCTTGTCTTGTATATTGGTGCCAGCTCAAATCATAATATAATACCCTATAGTTGCCATCCTTATGTCAGAAGAAATACACTTACATTTCTGTGTAGGGATAATCAATATCCTTCTTTTTAGAAAACAAATAAAGGAAATCTTACTGAAGCTTAGTTCATTGACTTAACTGGTGTCTTTGACAAAGTCAACCATCCAATTCCACTTCTTCATCTGTAAGATATTGGGGTCAGCCCTGATGCCACTACAAGACTGAAAGACTTTCTATCCAACTATTCATTCCAGGTAGACTTTCCAACAGTTCCGTCATTCACTCTGGAGTCCCACAAGGCTCCATTCTAGCACCTCTTCTATTCTCAGTCTTCATCAACAGACTTCTACTAGACCTGCCCCATTTATCACTACTTCATCATGTGGATGATATTGTCATCTATAGATTTGATCCCTCACATCATACAACTCAAAGTCAACTTCAAAAGGACTTTCTTCAGCTGCATCACCAACTAAACTCCAATAAACTACTGCTCAGTGCCAATAAAACAAAGTCAAGTTATTTAGCATCCATTAAAGATGATTCAGATCCCCCAATCCTTTAGTATCATTGACTGCGATAACAATCATATTGAAACCATTAATTGTTTCAGATATTTGGAGATCTGGCTAGACAAACTACTAAGTGTTCATGAGCACATAGAAATGCTGAGTGCCAAGACAAACAAATACATTTTATTTCCTCTCATAGCTAGCAAGGGCTGCTACATGAAAAGACAACCTCCTTGCCACCTTGAATATGGTCTCCCCTTGTTTGCATCTGCCTCTTCAAAAACAATGCCACTCCTCAGACCATCTCCATTAAAATATGTTGATTCACAGCTAACTTGCTATAGAATGCTCGCAAATACCCTACTCCTTCAAAAGTTAAGTGGCTCCCACTACAGTCCAAACCAGCTCTTCTTCTTGTCTCCTTACTCCTTAAAATACTCAAATTTGACACCCGCTTTCCTCTTTCATACAAAGATTTTAGTGCCAAACAAACCAATAGCCTAAGAAGCCAAGATAGATGTGGTACCTCCCTACAAATCCCCTTCTCTCAAACTGCACTCTGTTAGTAATTGCTTCTCTGCGTTGGTTGTAAAACTATAGCAGACACTTCCTCCTGATTTAACTGATCACACAAAAACTCCCTGTTCCAGCCACAGTTCAAGCAATACGAAATCAAATTAAATGCAATGGTCCACCTAAAGGGCATGTCACATAAATCAATATCTCCAACTGCATAGTACCTTTTATCTCTTATACACCTACCTGATCCACCCAGTTAAGTCACTTATCATTAACTGCGACTCAGCTTACTACACTATTACCAACTACTCTTAATCTAATCCCTTCTTTCATATTACAGGTCTCTGTTAGTTTTCTTAACCAAACAACTATTACCCATATATCCAACACTGTAACTTCTCTTTAACGCTGTTCTCCCTTTCTCTATTCCAATTATCTAACTGAACATATAATTTGTTTTTTAGATTTTCTACATATGCATTGTTTGTCAGATTGTCTATGCTTACTCATAAATCTAAACTATTTTGTTTTATTATGATGTAACCTAGACTAAACCTGAAATCAGTCATTGTTTGACCAGAGATTTACCCTGGTAAACAAATTTAAATAAATAAATAAAGGACTGTAAAGCAAACCCTGCCTTTGCCTCTAACCCTAACCCAACACTTTACTTACAAAAGCTGGCATTATAACTATTCAGACAAACTGGGTCTGCATGTTGTAGTGTGGTTTTGTTGTAGGATCAGGAAATTTTTTTTTTTTTTTTTATTTTCATTGCTTTTTTTTAAAACAAATGGAGAACATCGACATCTGTGCAGTGACAGAGACCTGGTTCAAGGCTCCAGAGAGCACCCCTGCATTATCAGGCTATAATTCATACCACACCTTTCAGCCACCTAACCTGGACCGAAACACTAAAGGCAGAGGCGTGTCCATATTCATTAAGGATACCCACACCTCCAGGCTAGTTGCTCAACATAACACATCTGAAATTATTCAAGTGCAACTAACACTGGGCAAGACTGCAATCCAGGTTGTAGCTTGTTACAGATTCCCCACCATGCCCCAGGATTCACACTCTTCATTTCTTAAGATACTGGAAAATATTAAGGTACAACCCAATACCTTAATTATGGGTGATTTCAACTACCCCACCATCAACTGGGAAAACTACTCATGTACCAACTCATTCGCACAATGTTTTCTGGAAATCATAAATTCCAGTGCCTTGGATCAGCTTGTCCACACCCCCACCAGGGGCAGCAATATCCTGGACCTGGTCATTACCAATATGGGTAACCAGTGTTCCATGCCAGAGGTCAACTCCTTGCTGGTCAGAGCCGACCAAAAGCTAATCACCCTAGACTTCCATATCCCACTCCCCACCCCCATTAAGGAAACCACCATCAAAAACTACTCCAAAGCCAACTTCATGCTTCTTAAGGTAGAAGTGCCAAACTTCACGACACCCATGCAGATGGAAAATAGAGGTCCAACTGCTGAATCTTACACAAATGCACTGTATAAGCACATACATGAGTGCATGGATCATGCCATCCCCAGCAGAACCAAGGCACTATCCACCAAAAAAAGGAAGCAAATCTGGTGGTCCCCTGCCATAAACAAACTCTATAACAGATGGAAGAAGCTGTGGCAAAAAAGAGTAAATTCCCAAGATTGGAGGAACTCCCTGGTCAGCCTCAGCAAGAAGCTGAGATCCCTCATAAAATTCTCCAAAGCCAGTTATGAAAATAAAATTGCCACTGATTCCAGAGACAACCACAAAGCATTCTACAGCTATGTCTAGAATTTTAATGGCAACACTCATATCTGCTCTGAGCTACAGCACAATGGCACTAAATATACAGAAACAACTGATATTGCCAACATCCTGGCAGATAGGTTCATTGCTAACTTTACCCCCTCTTACCATCCAAACGGCCCATCTTAATACCACAAGAATGCAAAGCCCCTGTAATCATGGATGAATAAGTAAAGACTGCACTCTCCAAAGCCAAGAACACAGCATCCATGGGACCAGACAACATCCCAGGCTGTGTACTGCACAAACTACAGAACAAACTGGCACTCCACCTAAGTACCATGTTCAACCATAGCCTCACCTCAGGATATGTGCCTACTGAATAGCGCACAGCAACGGTTATCCCACTCCACAAAGGGGGTGCCACCAGGGACCCTGAAAACTACTGCCCCATTAGCCTGACAAGCCTGGTCTGCAATGTCAGGGAATGTATCAACTTGGAGCTTATAAACAAAGACATAGGTAACCTCCAAACCCTGGACCCAACTAAGTTTAAGTTTGTAAAAGTAGATCATGTCTACTAAACCTGACTGACTTCTTTGAAGCAGTCACTAGAGCCGTAGACGAGGGCAAGGTAGTGCACACAGCCTATCTTGACCTTGCCAAGGCTTTCAATACCATCCCCCACTCTGGAATTATAGATAAACTCACTAAACTGGGCATAAATCCCTATGTTACAAGATGGGTGGCCAACTGGCTCACTGACAGAACCCACACGGTAAAAGTAGCTGACTCCAAGTCCAACTTCAGACCAGTGACGAGTGGAGTACCACAGGGTTTGGTCCTGGTCCTCTACTGTTCGGCATCTGGTTCTCTGAAGTGCAGGCCAACACAGAAGGTCTTTGGCTAACAAAGTTTGCAAATGACTGCAAACTGGGAGCCATAATAGAATCACCTAATGATGTAGACATTCTACAAAAGGGCCTCACAGAGACAGATGCTTGGTGTCAAAGTCATGGCCTCAAGCTCAGTGCCAAGAAGTGCACTGTCATCCCCTTTGGGAAAAACTCGCTAGCCATGAACTACCACATAGGCGGTAGGTCACTAAACACTGAAAGTGTGATAAGAGACCTCAGGACACAGGTGGACAGTAGTCTCTCCTTTGATAACCACATCACCACAGTAGTCAGGAAATCCTTCTACGTGGCACACCTCATCACAAAAGGGTTCTCCTCTAGAAAAAAGGAGGCCATTTTTCCTCTCTGTTTATCCCTCATCAGACCCACTATAGAGTACAATGCCCCATTTGACATGACAACAATTGGAAAGGTCACAGAAATGCCTCACTAAGAGGATTACCAGCCTCAAACAGATGCCATACGCAGACCGTCTGAAAAAAACTCCAGCTCTACTGCATCACATATTGCCTACACAGAGGCAATCTCTGCCTAACATACAAACCTATGTCAAACCCAGAGCTGTTGGATATGCTACACTTAAAGAAATACCAATCTCCCTGAACCACATGGTCCAGGGACCTCAACCTCATCACCACAATAAACAGAACATGATGGAGGGATAGATTCCTGTCCCAGAGACTTCCCATACTCTGGAACAAACTACTCATTCATGTCAAGCAAAGCTCCTCATTGGCCCTCTTTACAAAAAACCTTGACAACTGGATGGGAAATACAAAATTCACCCTGGGGTCACTTCTGTGGCACTGTTTGACAGGGGCACAGGAAAATAACTTTCTTGGGTGGCAAACGCCAGGGAACCTTTTTGGCTAGGCTTATATACACCCCAAGGCCAATAGCCTAGTACCTAACTATGAACCTATGAACATTTGTCTAAATACTGGTAGAGTTGCAGAAAGGGTGTTTTGTAAGGTAATGTGTATGGTTAGAATTAGGGTCACAATCAGGGTTAGAGCTACGGTTAGAGTTACCACACATTAATATGGTAGGCAGGGGGCCACAGGCCCACTTTGGTAATGTGTGCTAACCCTAACCCTGCCCCTGACCATAACCTTAACTGTACAGCTTTGCTTAGAAAAGCCCTTTCTATAACAGTACCACTACACAATATATATTGCGCACTCAACATGTACACATATAAAGAAACCCAACAGTAAATCTAGTCCCTTAACTCATCCTTACTCTAACCCTAACTCAGAAACACTCACACAGGTAGACAAAATAAATCTATCCCCTAATCTAACTCTTACTCTAAGCATAACCCACAGAGCGTGACATACACGGTAAACCTATCCTCTATCCTAAACCTTCATCTGAACCTTATTCCCATAAACTCACAAATAAATTAAATGTGTGCCTTTCCCTAACCCTTCTTCTAACCCTAACCCACATACACACACACACACACACACACACACACACACACACACACACACACACACACACACACACAGTACTACCACTAATACACGCTCTCTTATGTTTTTTGAGAAAACACACATCCACTAAAAACAACTTTCACTCACTCCACCATTTGTAGACACTACATTACACTCTGTTGCCTAATAGATCATGTGAAAAAATGTAGCCCTCTCACTCAATATCTATATCTATATATATGTATATACATATATATATATATATATATATATATATATATATATATATATATATATATATATATACATACATGTAGAGATATATGAAATAAAGGTGTTGTCCTTATTAAAATGTTAGTAGGAGATTAAAAGCTATGGCCTTAAGGAAAATAAACCAATATGCTCTAGACTAAAAGATATTCAGAAGGCAATTACATCACAAGTTGATATAAAGTGCTTACAACTATTTCTTTACAAACATCACAGGGAGCAAAGTACTGTTCAAAACAAGTAGGTTAAATTCTCTGTCAAACATTTTGCTTCATATTTGATGTGCAGTCTTTTTTTTTCTTTTTTGCTGCTATTTACCTTCATTTTCATTTGTCCCACCATTATACTTTAGTCAGTTTATCTAAGGGAGATATTCAGCTAATTAAAAAAGTACCATCTCAAGGTACAATTGATATTGACAAACTTCTTCACAAAATTTGTTTTTTCAAATTATAAAATTAAACCATTCGGTCATTTCTATAATTGTATATTCTACCACTCTACTAAACTCTCCACATGGAAAATGACCACTGTTATATCTTTACTAGCAACCTCATTCAGCCTTCTGTCTATGCAGAGCCATGCAATGTTGCAGAGTGGATGACTGCCCTGGGTGCTGCTAGTAGCCAGTGCTGATCAGTGTATACTACCTTTAAATAATAATAGGTTAATAGCTTACAAGCTATCATTAAGCATTTGCAGTCATGACTATCTAATGACAGCTTGTACACTGCCAAAATGTTTCTTTCTTAAACTGTGGAAATAAGTTATAAGGTTACTACAAAAATAACACATTTTACAAACTGTTTCAGATATCATGCATAAACATATCACAGAGAGTTTATAAGAAACATCACGCTGCAACGTTGCAGCCTAAAATGTGTTGCCACCTTAAAAGTAAAAAAAGTCTAAAAATTAATATTAGATTGCCGCATAATAAACATATGTATTATAAACATTCTGTGTTATCATGCTTAATGTATAAAAGTATGTATATGTTTGCTAATGTACTAAGCTGATAATACATTGCTACTCCAGAAACAGCAATATTTCCTTAAACAACAATGGGAGCCAAACGTATGTGTATCCCATGGTAATAATCTCCCTTGCAGCATCTCTACTGCCTCTATATGCAAATATAATTTCTTCCAGTTTTCCTAAGAAACATGAAAAAGTCATTCTTCTTCCTATAGCTGAATACATAAACAAATATGGTGTGTAACATTTGTGTCAGCATGGTTTAAAAGTGTTCACAGTACCATGACTGTTATCAGTCATCGGTCAGCTCACCTTGCAGGGGCATTAATGATAACATTAGAGGTGTTACTAGCTTTGACATAGCCAGAGTATTTATCTTGTGTAATTATTTGTTATTTATCCAAATTGTACAGTCTTTCATCCTTGTTCAAACATCATTCTTTTGGTTCGGTAATAATCTTTGTCATCTCTTCATGTGAGTCAGAACTGGTGAAAAAAACTCTTCTGGCCCACTTATATCAATACTTAGGGCTTAATTTTGGAGGCACCTCTCTTCATAATCCTTCTTAATACCATATCACATGATCTGAAAACTCTACATGTAGACACATGGGGTGACAGCATTCTGGTAAATATATAATCAGCTTCAGGGTCTATAAATAAAGAACTCTCGTGTCAGGTCTGTGGTGTCAGTGAATTAAGCCCTGACTATGACATAGATGTCCTGGGTCCAGCTAGTGGCCAAGGTGCTTGTTAGCTGGTTGGGTGAGTAGGAGAGCTGGGAACATATTTATTTTTATTTATTTGTAGTTTGTTTACCAGGGTAGTCCATTGGGCTTCAAGGAGCCCATTTTCAATGGAGTCCTGGGGAGAAAATCTCCAGAAGTACATATAGTAGTTTACTTACAAAAGTTCCAAGTAGAGTACAGTTAGAAAAAACTTACAAAGTAACAGTTACAAAAAAATTGACAGTAGCAGCAGCAAATAACATTAGAAAAACAAAGTAACAAAGTTACAAAAAAACTGACAATAGCTGCAGCAAATAATACAATGCATTTTAGTAAAAAAAAAAAAAAAGGAGTGAGCAAATTGAGTTTTTGAGAATAAGCTAGTTTGTGTAACTTGATGATATGTATTATATAGGGCTATATGTGGTAGTTAATGGGTAAGATAGTTTATAGGTAAATAGCTATGGTCAGGAGGTTAAGTGGAATGGGAGCAAGAGCATTCACATTGTGTAGTTAGGTGTGAGTGGAGTGAGGTTTTAAAGACTGAGTGGCTGCTGATGGTCGGGATGAGAGGTGGGAGAGCATTCCAGCGCTGTGCTAATGAGAAGGATAAAAGCTGTTTGCCTACTGGGTGGGCAGGTTTATGTACTTCTATTAAATTTTGGAAGTTTGATCTTAGGGGCCTAACAGGGAGATGCATTTGGAAGGTAGTGGTAAGAGATGGGCAGAGAGTGGGGATAAAAATAAGCTTATGTGCTTGGATAAGTTGAGTGTAGGTGAGGTAATTGTGGAGTTCAAGCCAGTTTAGATGATGTAAGAAAATGCAGTGATGAGTGGAGGATCTGTGACTTGCTGCATATTTTGAGATTTTGTAGTAACAGGTGGAGAATTTTGATTTGAGAGAAAATTGCAAGTTAGTTAGGATGCAAGCACCATATAAGATGGAAGGGATAAGATATGTGGTAGCAAGAATTAGCCTGGTGGAGGAAGAGAGGAAGCGGTAAAGCATGCCACGTTTTTATGGGTTTTTGAGATGTTTAGTAAGTGATGGCTATCAAATTTTAGGTGATCATCAATGAGGACTCCTAGTAGTTTTTCCTATTTCAAGGGGTGTATTATTTTGGCTGGTGATGGAGAAGGAGTTTGAGTCTAGGATGATGGTTTTGGAAGGAGTGAATAACATGAGTTTGGTTTTGGTTGCATTTTGTGCTAGATGATTGTCTAGCACCCATTGTTCTGTTTGTATTGCTAGTGAGGGTATGGAGGTGGCAGAGCAGATTAATGTAGAATCGTCAGTGTATTGGATGAGTTTGGCATTAGAGATAGTATAATGGAAGTCATTGATGAAAATATTGAATAGAAGGGGACCTAGGATAGATCACTGGGGCACGCCTGTGGGAGTATTGTGGAAAGATGATGTCGTTTTTTTTCATTTAACTGCTTGGTGCCTGTTAGATAACTGGTGATCCAGTTGATAGTAGAGTGGGATAGGTTAAGTTTAGAGAGTTTGAAGAGGAGAAGGTTATGGGAGATAGTATTGAAGGCCTTGGAGAGGTCTAAGAGGAGGGTGGACATGATATGCTAAGAGTCACGGACTTTGTTAATAGTTTCTAAGAAGGAAAGGAAAGCGGTGATGGTGCTGTGGCCAGGTCGGAACCCATGCTGGGTGGAAGTAAGATGGTTATTGTTTATGAGATAGGGTAGAAGTTGAAGGTGGATACATTTTTTGAGAAGTTTGGAAATAGGAGATAGGATAGCGATAGGGTGGAAGTTGGAGATATCATCATACCTCTCAACCCAGAAACATCAAATATTTGGACAAGGCCCATGAAAAATAGGTACAAATCTGTACACTGACTAACATAAAATTAGCATACATAATTATGTAACCCTGCCCACTCCAATGGAATTATGGGATACCAACTTTCAAACGCAAACTGAAGAACAGACAACTAAAATATGGCACTACAGCCCTCCTGCACCCATTCCAATATCCCATTACCTGACTATTTTATCCCATTTACCATAAACACTAATGTGCATACTGCTTTACTTCTACGTTAATTATTTGGATTTTATTTTTAGATTTTATAGCACAATGTACAAACACTAATAGATATCTGCTAAACAAAGCAATACTGTCTCACAATGAAAATAAACATGGCATTAAAACCTCTCTGCCCTTGAAACCCACATTCATTGAAACAGCATTGAAACCCACACCACATCCAAAAAAATACATCTGGCCAGTGGTGGATAAACATTACTTTTGATCTGTTTTCAAATCACAGGCCCCTTGCACACAAAACAAGAAACATACATGGGTTCTATTCCTTGTATAATACAGCACACTTGTTAGACTTAGAACACATTTTAAATTTACTGATTGAACATTTTTTTCCAGTAGGCAATGAACCAAAATGAACCAATGTAAAAACTGCCCAATTCAGAACATTTCCATCATAAAAGTCTACTTCCATAAACATCTTTTTTCTTATAATGCAGCACAGAATGTAATCATTCTGATTTCCTGTTCCTGAATTTGGGTTAATATTTTTTGCTCTTTACACTGAGACACAAATGCCCTTGTATTTGATATTTGCTCACTTCTGTTCTATCTATAGCTACACCCTTGATTTGTTACACCCACCCCACTCTAAAAGTACAACACAGTACAGTATCAGCAATGCATCTACAGACTGTGGGAGTAGAACCCACAGCCTGCATCAAAAGCAAGCATTTAACCTGTTATGCTATTAACAATACACGCAGACTCAGCATAAGCCACACTAAACTTCTCTTCCCCTGAAGCTCTCAGCTCCTTGTAAAATCTACTCAACACTCAACTGTATCTCTCAACTTTACAGCACAAGAAATACAATTTTTATTTGGGGGGGGGGGGCAAAAGCCCAGAAACAAGGGACACATTTTAAACATTGCTTATACAATTTTGGAAAATTGCTAGAATAAAATGTTGTGTTACCACCATGCGTTTCACTGCCAAGTCTTGAACCCAGGGTGAGGACCCTGTGCACTACAGTCATAGCAACATACCACTATGCCAAATCAGCAGTTTCCTGAACGTAGATGGCTATAATTTAGTGAATTCAGTTCTCACATCTTACCATAGCTCTCAATCTCTTAGCACAAAAAACCTGAACACCAATAATGGGGAATACAAAAGTCAGTTCTCACTTCTCACCATAGCTCTCAACCTGTTAGCACAAAAAATCTGGACAAAGCCAATAATAGGGGAACACATTACAGCCCTAAAAATGGGGACATATTTCAAATGCCGACCTTATAAACATAGAAAATTGCTAGAATAAAAGTTCAATGGTAATGTAATGGTCACATGATGTATATATAAACTTGTTTGTATCATTTTTTAAACATTTTAAGGATCTGAAGAAGCGTAGATCTGGCTATGCAAAAGTGCTTATCCATTTTATTCAATCAATAAATTAAGCTTCAAGTATAACAGTCTGGATTATTCAGTCGTGGTGGTTGCTTTAGTTTTTTATATTCATTGGATTTTGTCTACAGTAACCTTTGGGTGGTGACAACAGTTCATTTTTTTCAGTCTATATTTATCCTCTGTAACACTTGTAAATGCATTATGACTCACCAATGTTCCATTATATTCACAATTTCTATCAAAGTCATCATAAGTATTGTTACCAGTTTCACTCTATAAAATTGATGTTAACAAACATTGCATTTCATGTAATTCAGCTTTCCTTTAATGACCCACTGCATTGTTTCAATGCTTTCTAAAAGGCATATTTTTCCTTTTTCTTTTTTTGTGCGTGTGAGAGTACCTTACAAAGTCAATGCAAAGGGGATGGCCGACAAGGGTGCAAGCTATTAGTAGGTGTGTGACAGCTCTGCAGAAGAGATGTTAATCAGCACCTGTGTGTCAGTGTTGAAGTGAGTGCAGTGCTGGTAGTCATTCAAGCAGCCTCAACTGAGTGTGTGGCTTCTTAAATTATTTACTTGCAGTGTGTGTGTTAGGAACTGCAGTGACAGTTTCTGAAAAGATGTTTCAAATGGTGGAAGAGCTCTAAATGACTTTTTTTACAGGGTAGGCACCGCTTGGGGATTGCCCATTAGTGCCAGCAAATCCATGCTGCTTATCAGGTGCTGTTTTGATGGCCATTAGTGCCAGCAAATCCATGCTGCTCAGTAAACTCCAGTCCATTCTCAGAGTCAGGTGCTGTTCTCACAAATAACAGCAAATCCATACACACACACACACACACACACACACACACACACACACACACACACACACACACACACACACACACACACACACACACACCATCATCCAACTTTACTTACTTGTTCCCATTGTCAGGTGCTGTTCTGATGACCGTTAATACCAGTAAATCCATGCTGCTCTGCAAACTCCATTCTCAGAGTCAGGTGCTGTTCTCGCAAATAACAGCAAATCCATGCTGCTGATGACCATTAATTATGTGCTGTTGCATTAATCCAGCAGGATTCAGGTAGAATTTCAGGTGCCCGCTCACACTGGAAGGTCTGTTAGTAGAGATGATAAGTTGAGTGAAGTTGTACAGATTTATATTTAGGGGGTTGGTTGGTGATTGAATTGTGACCCAATTAATGTTAGCATTGCCCAGGATTATAGTTTCATGGGTAATGTTGGTGGAGCACCAGGAGAGTAAATCTTCAAGGATTGGGACATTGTCTCCAGGTGGGATGTAAAGAGAGATGATGCAAATAGATTTATGTTTGTTTAACTGAAGGAGTGTTGGGATTAATTCAGCATTACCGAATTTGGGGAAGGGCTTGGAGTATGGGGTGACTAAGAGTGATGAGGAATAGAGGAGAGCAACACCTCCCCCTTTTTTATAAGTTCTATCGTTTCGAATAATACAGTAGTTGGGTGGTATCAGTTTTGTATATTTTATATGTGGTTTTAGCTAGGTTTCAGAGATGGACAGAATATCAGGTTGATTGTGGAGTAGCCAGGCATGGAGGGTAGGGATTTTATTACATATGCTTTGAGCATTAAGGTCTATGAGATGGAGGGATTTGCCAGTTGATAAGGGTTGATGAGATGGGGGGATGAGTTATGGTTGTGGAATGGGCCTGGGTTAGGTTGTATGTCCCCAGATAGAAAGATAGAGATTAAGTAATGGATGTGGGATAAGAGGTATTTAAGGTGTTTAGATGCCAGTTTTTGGGTAGTTGGCTTTATTGAGTTGGTGCTAGTAAAGGTGGGAGTAGTATGTTTATGGCTACAACTTTGTATGGGAAGAACACTGTGTCATGGAGGAGGAAGAGGCTGAGGGATATACAGATTGAGCAGTGTGCATGCTGTACACAGGATGACAGTGTTGTGTGAAATGGGGGGGGGGAGTGATTAGAATAGAGTGGTGTGTGAGGCAGTGTAGGTAGGACAATGCTGAGACAATAAATATGTGAGTTATGAGAATGATAGGTTTGGGATGCATGGTCTTTAGTTTGAGATCTAGTAGGGTTTTGGAGAGGAAGAGAAGGTATAAGTAATGGGTTATACAAGAAAAGTAAGGGTTTAGTAGTATATAAAGGAGTGGGGTTGGTATGTGAGAATGGGCTGGAAGTGTAGATTAATTGAGTGGTTGGTTAGATACTAGGGTGTGGAAGGAGGGGGAGTGGTTAAGTAAGTATAAGTGTAGAGGTGGTAGTGGTGGATAGGATTTGGGGCTAGGGTAGGGGAGCGGAGTGAGCCCGCAGGGCGAACAGAGCGGGTAGAGCCAAGTAGAAGGGCGAAGGCCAGTTAGTGAGGAACAATCAGTAAAGTAGATAGCTAGCAAGGAGATAAGAAAGGTCATGGAGCAAGGCACAGAATTACTGAGAAGAGAGGAGGGAAGCAGAGAGGTTCACAGTGGGACAGTAGTAGGATAGATAAGAAGCTGTAGGGTGGTTTAGGTTAATAGGAATATATTAGTATTAGGTAAATGCTGCAACCTGTTGGACAAATCAGTAACTACAGGGAGGGAGCACAAGCACTTTGGAAGGGTGCAGACTGAAGAGAGCAGGAATAAGTAGGGTCTATAGTAGGTTGCTAGCGTTCACACGTGGGGAGCTTTAATATAATTGCAGAGAAGTGGAAATGATTTTACCTACACTTTTACTTTAGCTAGAGCTGGGGAAAGCCAGTATAGGCTCAGGTAGTTCAGTAAATCCATGTTAGGAAGTTCAGTTCACTGGATGGGAAGCCAGGATACCTCTTAGAGTGGTGGAAGACACCTAGGAGGGTTTACACGTGGTAGGGCAAGACTTTTACTTTAGCTAGAGCTGGGGAAAGCCAGTATAGGCTCAGGTAGTTCAGTAAATTCACGTTAGGAAGTTCAGCTCACTAGTTGCAAAGCCAGGGTACCTCATGGAGTGGTGGAAGACACATAGGAGTGTTTACACATGGCAGGGCAAGACTTTTACTTTAGCTAGAGCTGGGGAAAGCCAGTATAGGCTCAAGTAGTTCAGTAAATCCACGTTAGGAAGTTCAGTTCACTGGATGGGAAGCCAGGTTGGATGCCTGCCCTGACTGCCCTGACTGTACTGCATGGTCCTCTATGAATATCTATTGAGATATGCAGGAGGAACATCACAGGATGATAAGAAAATGCTGTTTACCTGTATGGATGATGGCACTGCATTCTGCACTTAACGTTTGCTGTGAGGCAAGAAATGAGTTGTGAGGCCCTCTTCGCTTACAAAATGGATATAACAAATAAGCATCTTGGATAAAATTTGAGGAAAGGGGTTAGAGAAGAAAAGAAAAAGGAAAAAACAATTAAAGCACTTCTCCATCAACACTAGGTACACACCAAAAACTGGCTTCAGGCAAATAACTCATTATTATTATAACCAGAAAAAGGTAATAGTGTCCCTGATGACTGATGCATTTATTGTTCAGCTGGTGTTACTACTTATGACACTTAGGCATTTCATTGGACAGGCAGCTAACCTTTCAATAATGTATCCCTTTGATTCAAAATGGACTTAGAACCTAGCTAGCATTTTTATAGAAACTCTGTAATTAATCTCAGTAAACAGAGCTGCTACTGGGGTGCTTGTAATGCATCTGATTGAGTATTCTCTCTCATTTTGACTTGGCCTCTGAAAGGAATTTGCAAATTTTCCAGATGTTACTACACAACGTATGTTGCCTTATTGTACTTGTTGCCAAACTGGAGCAGCTCCATGCCAAGCTTCTTAGGGCTAGTGGGTTTCTTATCAAGGAAAGAGCAGACATTGCGCTAATTATATACATTTTGTAACTTATGTTTCTTCAGCAATGTTTCAGTCTCCTGATATCCTTGTTCTTAGAACCCTCTTTAGAAGCCAGCATTGCTTCCTACAGTGTTAATCTTTTATGCTCTTGTAAAACTTTAATAGTTACTTCCCATCCAGTGGACCTGCTGTGTGAAGGTCCCTCTTCTCAGAGGTAAATTAATTTCAAAATCTGAGAACATTAATTAGCAACCATACAGGTTGGAAGGTTTGGAGACAAAGCCAGAGAGGCAAGATTACATTGGTTTGGACATGTGCAGAGCAGGGATGCAGAGTATATTGGGAAAAAGATGCTAAGGATGAAGCTGCCAGGTAACAGGAAAAGAGGAAGGCCTAAGATAAGGTTTATGGATGTGGTGAGAGAGGATATGCAGGTGGTTGGTGTGACAGAGCAAGATGCAGAGGACAGGAGAAAATGGAAACAGTTGATCTGCTGTGGCGACACCTAACAGGAGCAGCCGACAGAAGAAGAAGAAGAAGAAGAAGAAGAAGAAGACTAGTGATCTAAGGCAAGAAAATACATTTTCCCTACGGCTGTGTCCTAATTACTCTAAAGTAGTTCACCGCAACTTCCGTTTTCTAATTCCTCACTATGCTGCATATGTTTATATTAAGTGGTTGAACTGCTACCTGCCATTGTGCCCTTTCCCCCCATTTAGTATTTTTCTGTTCATTTCCAGTTTTCCCCCATTAATCTGCTTCCTCAGATGGTCAGGTTATCCATTTTGTTCCATCGTCTTTTCAAGTATCTTAAACTCCTCATCCTCTGTTTTCTTACACTAAAAAAGAGCCATAGGAATCTTGCAACTGATGTGGTTCTACCCATTTGGATTAACTAACACAGATACAGTTGGTGGCTGGGAAATTTTGCACTTGTTTTTTTAAAATTATATCTAATATACTGTGGCTATTTCTCCAACTTTAGTTTTGTTTATTTTTCAATGATAGATTGATGTTTAAATTGCTAAGTTACTGTCAAGCTACTAAATTCCATTAACCATTTGTTCATTATCCACTTTATCCTCATATTATCTTTTTTTTTTTTTACTTTATTCTGAGATCATTGTAAAATGCATCCAAAACTGAGGATTTTAAACATCCTTCAGTTTCTATATGAAACCTGTACAGTTAGAGACAGCCAACAAAGGGATTACCAGCAGGTTTAGTTCACTGTCCCTTACAATTTAATAAAACATTATAACTTCATGGTGATTTTAAATTCCTTCAAATGGAAAACTGCATGTAAACCTTTTAGTTTGATGTTGTGAATTCGCTGGTAATATACAAGTCTTGTTAACTGATAATAAAAAGATGTAGCAAAACACCCACAAGACAAATGCTTCATTGTAAATGTAGAAAGTCACGAATAATATAACAAATATAACAATGAAGCAACCAGGCTGTTCCAATAAATGTAAAAGCATAAACCTTTTATTACTTCAAATAAACACGGTAAGCGCTTTCGCCAATAAGCTTCTTCAGACCTTATAATACAACATTAAAGAGAAGTCTTTTTATAGCAATTCAAATCCTGATAGTCCAATCACAGGATAAAGCCTGTAATTAATGGAATGAGTTCTTAAAGTAGTATATATGTTAAACCAACAAGTATACTTATAAAACTATATAACGAAATACATAATACATATTTGCATATAAAAAAGTATGGAAATGTCATAGTATATAACATCCTACTTTAAAAACATTCAAACAAAACAAAATAACACATAAATAATAAAAAATGCATAAAAATATATATGAAATATTTCATCTCTGTATTCTCCGTTTTTTTAAAAGGGGTTTTATGGAAGTCCGCTCATTCAACCCACTGCCCCTATCAGCTCTAAGAATAATAATCCAATTGGTCTCTCTAAACTCAGTGTGATTTCTAATATCTCCTTCCCTAATACTAGGTGTTACGACCTCAAGGGCACTAAAAAGAAAATGATGACTGTCATCATATCTAGTGACATGTTTAGCCAATGCATTATTCTCAGAACGTTTCCTAATATTATATACATGTTCTCTAATTCTGTCCTTGAATGGTCTATTTGTTTTACCAACATAAAAACAATGACATATTTGGCATTCTGCTAAGTATATGATATTAGGGGTTTTACATGTAGCATCAGCATGGAATGAATATTCTCTATGTAGATCTGGATGGTAGAACTTGTTCGATGTATTAATACATGGGCAAAAATTGCACCCACCACAAGGGCGAGTGACACCTCCACTACTACAATCACTAATAAAATGTTGATAGCAAAGTAGCCTCTTTAAGTTCTTTCGGTTTTTATACAAGAACTTAGGTCGTTCTCCAACTATTTCTTTAATATCATCATCTCCTTGTAGGATAGACCAATTCCTGCTGAAAATTTCTACCAGTTTCCTATTGTCAGAGGTGTAGAAAAGGGGGACTTTAAGTGACCCACTATTTCCATGTTCATGATGGGTATTTATAGCACTTGAAGGACCAAAATATGGTGCAGCAATGTCCTATCATAAAAAACTAACATCATACAATGACTCAGAGATCTCATTCTCTCTATACCCTATAGATAACAGTCTATTTTCTAAACTTTTAAGTTCATCTAAGAAACAATCTTCTAGGGGATTCAACCTTGAGGCCCTAACACCTTGACCTCAAATCAAATTTCGAAAAATATATCCAGGGTGCATACTGGTTCTAAATAGGAGAGAATTCCTATGGCATGTTTTATGAAATATGCCTGTGTTAATAAGGCCATTACATAATTTCTCAATATAGAGGTCAAGGTATTCAATACATGTGAATGACCAATTCAAAGTAAAATCCAGACAAGTAGTAAGCGTATTAATCATTTGATGGAACACAAACAGCTCTTCCACGCTACCTCTCTACAAAAGGAAAAGGTCATCGACAAAACGACAGTAAAATAAGACATGTGCCTTAAATTCATCAGTACCAAAGAGTATAGTGTTTTACCAGTGTGCCAGGAACATGTTAGCATAACTATTGGCACATGAGGTACCCATGGCAACCCCATCACACTGGGAGAACATGTCACCATTAAAAGTAAAGATATTATTCTCTAAGATCAATTCCAGAAAAAATGTGACTAGATCTACTGGGACCAAGGAAAGTTCACTATGTCCTACTGGATATTCATGCACAAACTGAACACTGAGGTCATTAGTGATGACTGTGAACAAGGATTGTACATCCAAGGTGACAAAAATTATCTCATCCAAGTCATGGACGTCCTTAACAGAGTCATAAAAATCAATAAGAAACTGTTTAGAGTCTCTAAGAACAAATCTATTAGAATTAATAACTGGTCTTAAATGTTTCTCAACATAAACTGAAAGGGATTTGGTTACCCAATCTCCACCCGCCACTATAGGTCTCATTGTTGGAACGGATGGATTCTTATGCACTTTGGGTAACCCCTGTATTATAGGTATGAGTGGATTCAAGACAACAAGATAGTCATAAGTGTCTTTGGTAATAAGACCTCCTCTAAAAACATCTGTCAGAGAATTAAATACTAAATCTATAATCAAATGTACATCTTGAATCGAAATTTTCTTGTAACATTTATTTTCACTTAACAAACTATCCATAGATTTAACATAATGTACAGTATCCATGATAGTAATCAATCCACCTTTATCTGCAGGCTTTATTATAATTGGTTTATTATCCTGCAAGTCCCTTAATGCTTTCCTCTCTTTAAAACTTAGGTTACTTCTAGTTCTTACTTTGTTATTAGAATCAATATTGTCAAAATATGTAAAAAGCTCATCTTCAGTGAGCTTCATATAGGCATCAACTAAGAGGTGATTTATAAGAACAAAGTTGCTCAATTTTTTCAAAGAAGATTTTGATGCTCGAGCTACTTCTACTACATGTTTATTTATATCTCCATGAAGCATACAAAGCATTATATTTCTACAAAACACTTTAAGATCCAATACTGTATCAGACAACTTACTTCTACATGTGGGAATAAAATTTAGTCCTTTAGCCAGAACTCTCCTTTCCTCTAAAGAAAGTACATAGGAAGAAATATCAAAAATTAATGACTGTTCATGTTCCCCCAGATTTTTTTGAGGATATGATTCTGAGTATATTCCCCTGAGTATTTGCATTTCTGACACCCCCGACTCATGGACCTGGTCCTTCCTTTCTTTTCCCCTACCTGTCAGAGAAGGTATTTCTTTTCCCCTACCTGTCAGAGCATCAGAGCAGATCGAGGAGGGAGAAGGACCAGCAGCTATAAGGTACTTATGGCTTCATCTACTGGTTATCCAAACCAACAAGTGCTTAAATGAATGGCATGTGGTACCAAATTTGTGTGATCAATTTGGATGTTTTAGACTATTGTAGCAAATTTTACTCACTAGGCCTTTGTCTGCTTGATATATTTCAAGACCAACTATTGCATTGTATTGGATAGTTTTTTTTATTATGCACACCCCCAATCCTCAAAGATATATGCCTTTACTAATTTCCTGTTTCCTTAAAAACTCACAGTAGGTCGCAGCAACTTACAGCCACCATTACTTGGCTTCGCCATTTTTGAGCCATGTCTCCAATTCCCAAACATTTGCAGTCCATGATTGCTGGGTAAGCTGCTCCTCGCTGGCCAAAAGGGATCAATTGTTACCAGGGGAGCAGGCTAACTCTTCAGAATTTACTAGCAGCTAAAGGCAGCATCACCCTTGTCATTTCTGCATGTGAAATACCCCAAATGTGGAAATCTTTAGGTGAGTGCACCCTTCTTTCTGCGCCACAAAGTTATTACTATTTTTGCTTTACGTCTACCTTTACAGAAACAATGTTTCAGAGCAGAAGTGATGTGATTGTCACTGAATCTTAGTAATAGTATCATTTCTCAGCATAGTGCTTGCTGCATCTCTTGTCCTTTGTATATTTTAATATGTGAGATGCAATATATTCTGCTTACACACCCATTTCACTCAAGCTGACTATTGGTTCTCTAAAACAGCTTAGGTTTGTGTACAGAGACCTGCCAAATGTCCTATGCATCTTAGATTAGTATTTTATGAAGTGGCGCAATTTTTGATTCTTAAAAAACATTTGTACAGAACTATCAAGACACATGGACGGAGTAAGATATAATACAAATGCTGTAAAACGTAGCTATAGCAAAATGTTATTGTTATCTATTTTTCTTGCGTTTTTCAAATTATTTACAAATGGATTAACTTTTTCCTTTTCAATGAGAAAGTAGTATTGCTAGTCTTAAAATAATTACATGATTATTAATCTAAGCAGGAAAAGCTTGATAAAGCTAGTATTGCTGGTCTTAATACAATTGCACAATTATCTGGATCGCAAGAACTTAACACAACTAGTACTCGTTACCTTAGTTCACTTACATGATATTTAATGTCTGAGGGGCAAGAACATAATAAAAAAATAAAAAAAAACAAAGTATTGGGAAGAAAACAAGTTTATCATAACTTCTGACTCTGATAATCTTCCTTTTTGAAATCCTACACACATGCATAACCCTAATTTTTAAATGCAGTTTTTGCACTATATGTCATATGAATATATTTTTGCGTGCGTGTGTGTGTGTGTGTGTGTGTGTGTGTGTGTGTGTGTGTATGTGTGAATGTTTGTGTGTGTTTCCATGTATGTGGTTGTACTTAGAGCACACACTAAGACACTGCAGCTGATATCCCTTATATGTTTATAATAAACTGCAAGCCCCCCCCCCTCCCCACACACACACACACACACACATACATACACACAAAAATTAAAAAGAAAAATAAGAGCAAAACACTGGACTTTGAAATGTCAAGTATTACTTTTCTATGTTTCAGCATTTTGCTTTTCATTTTTCCTACTTGTTTTCTTGGTTCCCCCGAATACATTTTGTAATAATGCAATACTTCTCCATTGAGCTGCTTATACAAATAAAAAAAAATAAAATCAGCCAACTTCCATGTCCTCATATCTCTAAATATACAGACTCTGGAAAAGAACAACAATGGAATAAAGAACAAAGTTCCTTAACACTGCTACTTGATGCAGAAAGTAAATAAGACACAGAAATCACCTCTTTATGGAGGACAAGACACCCCCCCCCCATATTCCTCACACTCCTGTCTGTCTAAATAACCTAGTTTGAAAAACATTTAACAGTTAGGGGCATACATTATTAGTACCACAGTTAACTGATCTCTATACATCACATGCAACTACTGTGATGTATCAGGTATTCGATGAGAGATACCCAGTGGTTGGAGAATGGTAAAAAAATGATCTACAGACTATAGATGGTGGTTAAGTACTGTTTGTATCTTGGTCATAACCAGCACCAAACAGATAAAACAATTACCAATGTCTTTTGCTAAGGACATTTATTTTGCAGATAATTTGCTGTGAAAACCAGTGCAGAAAAAATACAAAATGGACTGGTCACCCCAGTCAGCTTTGCCCTAACAATTTCAGTCACTATATTCTGGCATCTTACCCACTTTCCTTTAATAACCCTCTGCTCATTCCTTTTTAGAAGCTATATGCTATATCCTTGTTCCATCTCCACATTCATTCTCTTTTAAGCAATCATTTTAATTTCCAACCATAAATATGTTTTACTTTGGGCATGTAACATCTGGACATAACACACATTTCCCTAAATATACTACAATAATTATAATAGAAGAAAAAGAAAAGCCTTTTCTCATTCATGTTTCCCATTTAAAATGTATAGTTCTTTAAACTTTCTGAAAATTTGTATCGGATACGACCATTATGGTTCTTCAAGGACATTTCTATCCAACTTTGAAAAGAATAATGGAGATTAAGATAATTAAATTATTCAGTCTGGAAGTTAGGAGTTTGAACCTTGATGCTGGTTTTATTTGACATACCTCTCAACCTCTTATTGCAAGAAATCTGGACAAAGCAAAATTCAAAATCACGTTTTTATGCACAGTGGTGCCGTGTGGAAAAGCCTTGTAAAGAATAAAATCATGCCTTTTCTATCTGCTTTAAAATCCATGAAGATGCTTGCTGTAGCTTCCACCTTGACGGTTTCCCATTGTGAGCTGCATGTCATAGCTGTAATAAAATATGTGGTGCTCAGCAGCAAATGCTGATTTAGAAGGCAAAGATAAAGACAAAGATTAACTCATCTTAACTTTGCTGATCAAGACATTCATGATGGATTTAGCATGGACAGCAATATAGTATGGGTTTTACTGAGTTTGTATTGATAGAGGTATGCCTAGTATTCCTATACCTGTGGATACTGAGGTATGGATAGCCTTCCCTATGTATTACCCTCAAAATACTTGTCACAGGTACCTTTAAGAGACAAACTGAGGACAGGGTGGGTATCTCACAGGCTTCTGTCTCAAGGGTGCTTCAGCAGTTCCTCGACATACTCTTGGCACATGTGGATCAAGACATCTTTTTCCTGGTGTCACCTCAAGCCAGATCCAGCACCATGCATGCATTCTATAGCATGGCATGTTTATCTGAGGCAGATGGTGAGATAGATTGCACCCACTTTACCATTAGGGTCCCATGTGACCCACAGAGGAGGCAGTATCAGTACAGGCAGTGTACAATATTCATTTATTTATTTTGTTTGACATTTGTTTACATGGGCGTGCATCATTAATGTGTCAGCATTAATACCTGGGGGTGCTTCATTAATGTGTCAGTATTAATACATGGGGGGTGCATCATTAATGTGTCAGAATTAATACACGGGGGGTGTATCATTAATGTGTTAGCATTAATACATGGGGGGTGCGTCATTAATGTGTCAGCATTAATACATGGGGTACACAATTAATGTGTCAGCATAAATATACGGGGGTGCATCATTAATGTGTCAGAATTAATACATGGGGGTGTATCATTAATGTGTCAGCATTAATATATGGAGGTGCATCATTAATGTGTCAGTATTAATACATGGGGTGCATCATTAATGTGTCAGCATTAATACATGTGGGTGCATCATCAATGTGTCGTCTCAGTATCATAGCACTACCCATGATTCTCAGCTCACTCTAGTTCCTCTTCCTGAATGGTAAGATTCCCTATGGTTACTTTCTTGGTAAACGCAAACTTTTTCCTAATCATAGTCATTTCCATAGGTAAAGATTGAAAATGTATTATTGAGTAAAATTGCTCCCTTTTTGTGTCTCCCCTCCAGATTTTCTTTTGCAGGTGATGCAGGTTACTAACTGGAACCTGGGCTAATGATGCCATCCCATAACCTAGGGTAGCTGCTAAGGAGTACTGCAACACCATCTGTCTCAGACATGGATATTCATTGACAGAGTGTTTTACCTGCTGAAAGCCTGTTTTCATTATATGAATGAGTCTGACAGTGCCCTCCATTATAACCCTTCTACTGCATGCAAGGTGTTTACCTCATGCTGCATTCTACACAACATGAATATGCATCGATCTGGTACAGCTCCTGCGGTGCTGCTTCTGCTGTTGTTCCTGAACCAGTGATGACAGTGATTGTGGCCAACCGATGGCAATAATGCAGGAACCCATGTGGCAGGCTCATGCATGGTATATGGTACCACAGTCACTAACATTTAGTCCACAGCTATAGACCATGAGTTTCACTTAGTGAAAGTGAAAGAACAAAAAATATATTGTTAATACTTGAACCTTGCAGTGTTACATCTGGGCTATGCTGTGTGGTGCATGGTCACCTGACACTGTACATATTTCATTATTCATTCTATCAGATTATGTTGCATCAGTGGCACATCTACTGTTATGCATATCTCTTAGCTATCACATGCATAGTCAATAGTAAAGGCATAAAGTATAACAGGTAAGATTTGTACTAAGGCTATATTTTTATATGATTCTCCTGTTAATTATTTCCCAAGTAATGTCCTGTTTTGGAATGAGTGCAGCAGGGCTGGTATAAATCTTACAGGTATGCTGACAGGACGTTAAGGAAGATTGGAAAGTAAGGTAAAATGTAGCATACATAGCTCTGGTATTAGCCATCAGTACAGTGGGTACAGAAAGGTATGCTGAGTACACTGTTGTTAAAGTACTGATGCTTTTTATGGGATTGTTACATTACTGTTTTTCAGATATATTTAAAAAGTTATTGTCTCATCAATGTTTCTCAGATGTAATGAAGAATTATGCATGGATACCCATGTTTAGATAGTAACTGTTAGATGACTAATGAACTAATGACTCTTAGAGAAGTATGACATGTGGCCTGTATACGAAAGGTGATATACACAATGGCCCCTAAGGATAGAGGGTGATGGTCCAATACATCATGAGCAGATGCAGGCAAGTGAGCTTGATGCTGGCATCTGCTGCATGCAGGAAACTTCTAGACATTGATCAGACAGAACTGTAGGAACTAGATCATGATTCTGATGGCCTAGCTATCTTCTTTTGGGTAGCATCCACCCAAATCCCTGTACCAATTTCTTTGGATCCACACCTGCAGGTAGTACCAGTCCATGCCCAAGTTGTTTTCAAAGTGAGTCTAGTAAGTCTTTACTAGTGTGGACATGCAGGTAAACATGGGTGCTGTATGTGTAACTATACTGTGCATGAAGATCATAATGACATTGACCCTGGCCTGCACCAGTCCTACTGGTGAATTTCCTCACATTTACCCTCTAATACACTATCTTTTCCAACTTTCAGTGGCATTCACCTGTGCCTGAACTACGTCATGGCACATCTGATGCTGGGCAGCCAAGAACTGCATGTGTCAGTAACTAATTGTGGGAATTCTATTCACCTGGTTCCCCTTTGTACAAGTGTGACAATGGCTAGTGTTTCCTCTAATACTGTAGTGTCTTGCCTCATTTTGCTGTGTAAAACACGAAGATGCCAAACAGGAACAAATGGATGAGCCACCCCACAGTAAAAAATGCACCTATTCAGGCCAAATACAATAAAAACAATTCTGGACTTTATTGAAGAAAATAAAACAAACGATAAGCGCTTTTGTCTTGACCACTTCAGAACTTCATCAGATAATGAATTAATTTACACAAACCAAGTATATAGTACAGAGGAAACTGGGTAAAACAATCATTAAAAGTTAATGTTATTTAAAATGACACCCCCCCCCTTAAAGAAAAATCATGTAAAACCATGCTTTATATATGAAAACTGATTAAAATGTATAAATAAATGTGGAAAATTCCAACTGTATTTTAAAAACATAATAAAATATATAATTTAATAGTACAGAAGAAATATAAATGGTTTTATTGTATTTGGCCTGAATAGGTGCATTTGTCACTGTGGAATGGCTCATCCTTTAGTTCCTGTTTGGCATTTTTGTGTTTTGCAACAGTTTTTCCTTTTGTCTTCATTCTGCTGTGTGTGTAACCCTGTTTCACCGACTACATAGTTATCCACATGCTGTGGAGTAGTGGTCCTGCTAGTACATTTTTTGACTGAGGCTGTGTTATGAGAATTATCATCAATGACAGCCATTCTATTGCCAACATCAGCCTGCTGTACTGGAAGTGGTTGCTTCTGGCGGTGATCCTGTGAAGAAATATGTGAATGCATGGTCAATGAGACTAGTGACTGATGAAATGATATATCCAGAAAGACATGCTAGCCACTCTTACTATGCAGAGATGGTTGCCTTAAGGCCAGACTTGATGTGGATGATCCACCTGATGATGGGAAATGTTAAAGGTTATATATGTGGACAGGTATCATGGCCAGTGTTTCATAGCATAACATAGCTTAATCAGCTACACAATAGCCTTCCAGTAGTATCCTCATCTATATCAAAGTCATCATCTCTTATGGAGAAAAGGTATTCCCCTCTGGTGTTAAAGGTTACAGCATGGAAGGGCCAGCTTCCTGTACAGCTATGGGCAACTGCATTGTACCTAGCTTTTGTCCTTGCACATCCCACCATGTCATTTGCTGTTTTTTCTACATTGTGTTAAGGTGTGATTCCTTTCCCCAACAACACTGATATCAGCCACTGCTTAACTCCATGCCTTAGTTCTTTCTGCCAAAATTCTTTCAGCTGCTGTTGCCAAGAGACATTTCCCATATGTCCTCAGGGCATCCATAAGAACGGGGTTCCCTTCCAAATGAAAGTTTCCTTTCTTGTGTCTATTTCCCTGCTGCTGTAGCATTTTATAACCTTCAAGTATATGTGAAGCAAAAGAAAACCAGGCTTCCACACATGCCTCCTTCATGCAAGTTTGTAACAAATATCGGACAATTACAGTAAGGGTAACTTCTGAGTTGTCGGTTATAACTATATTCATACTTACACATCTGTTATGTTAAACTGTAGTGCAAATGATAAATGTATGGTGCAGTTTAAAAAGTAAGATTTCCAGGTCAAATGGATGCAAATGAGATTCAGCCACATCGAGCTCTATGACTCTGTGTGAAGATTTATGTTTTATAACAGTTATGCGTGCATTCAGATGGCTGGAGGAGAGGAGCTGTGCTTATTGGCAATGAGTCCATAACATATATAACTAGCAGGCACACCTCAGTCAATAAACCGATACCATATCTCAAGCCCAAAAAATAATAATAATAAAAACTGTGAAATTATATAATACAGCAAAAGTGGTTATGCAGCCTTCCCTTAAAATTCAACATGTATTAACAACCTTTACCAAATGTTAATAAAACCTGTGATATAACCAAGACTTGCTAACCTGGGCTACTGCAACCATTGAGTTGCCAGAGACTTCCACTCCAAACTACAAAGGACCCCTCTCAATGTCCTCAAGGGGGGGTAACTGAGGTCTTCTGATCCAAATTGTGAACTGTGTTTCAGACCTCCACACCTCCCTCTTTTGCATCTGTCTGCTTTGCTTATGTTTTGTATCCCTCACTAATATTAGCCCACCATAATGTTCCTGTCTGTCTTGTCATTCTTTTATTTATCATTAACTTCTCAACTCTTTTCTATCCTCTTTCCTAACCTGTACTCTATCCTTCCTTTACTCTTTTCCAAACTTCCCTCTTATATAAAAAAATTGGGGGGGGGGTCAATCCTCCATAAAAACATAGTGCCCCTCTTCCCACAGCTCTGACAGTACAACCCTTTTCATGTCTTCATTCTGTTTATTCTATGTCTTCTCTCTCTCTCTATCCCCCACTCCCTTATTCCAGTTTTCCTGTCTTCCTACTTCCAACCTAATAAAAGACAAGTCAGGATGTTTACATATGAAAAGTCTTAGATTCACTAATAACATCTTATAACTACTTTGCTTACTGATGGATAGCTGTGCCAAGCTGCACTCAGAGTAGATTGCCCTAAAAGATCTCAAAAAAGAGTGGAAGGGCTTGTGAATGCTACTACATAAAGAAAATAGCCAAAATAAATTAAGACTTTATGTATATATGACTCCCACTGCACATATCTATACCAATTGTAGCCCATGTTATACAATTCACCTCTTTTGTGGTCTTTTTGGCACAGGACTGAGATTTTCAATTAGCAGGACCTTGAATTGTTGGACTATGAATACTTCACTCAGTTACTGCAGTTCAAAGACACATGGAATAAAGTCTTGCCAGGGACAAGAAGCTATTTATTGCTGTGCAATACCAGTCTTTCTGAATGCTCATCATTCTATCATACATTTTGGAGAAGAAAGATTAAGAGGTTTGACGAGATGTTACTCAAGTAAAAGATATTCTCATGCAAATGAAGGAAATTCTATATGTATATACATATATATATATATATATATATATATATATATATATATATATACATATACATAGAGAGAGATCAGCATGAAGCCAAGAGTAATCTCAATGTCTCATTTTTATCTAACTCTATTTCATGTACTGTATTATCTTACAGGTAGACAATGTGTACAATCACTGAAACAAAATGGTGGAAAAAGAAACAATGGATAATCTTATCATATCAGTTTAGACAGACTAATGAAACAAATGTCTTTTTTTAAGTTTCTTAATATCCATCTGAAATTTTCCAAAATAAAAAACTCAAAAAAGTTACCTATAAATATATATATAAAAACAAAAGGTTAAACATCTATTAAAACTACACATCTGATGCACCATAGTCTACAGGGGTTAATTAAATTTGTA
Organism: Protopterus annectens; assembly: GCF_019279795.1. Taxonomy (NCBI): domain Eukaryota; kingdom Metazoa; phylum Chordata; order Ceratodontiformes; family Protopteridae; genus Protopterus; species Protopterus annectens. Next base: position 136,374,833 of record NC_056726.1, read on the forward strand.
TTTCTACACTGGTGTATTACCCAATTCTTTTGTAGAGTGTTCACCAGCTTATGGCATGGCAAATCTGTGCAAATCTCTAAAAAAGAGTTTATAAGGTAAAGAGTAACAACACTAAACTAAAGTTAAATTAAAGACAACAGTAGGCTAATCTGTAATTTAATTTTTCTAATAGAGGTCAGATGAAACAATTAATTGCAACAAAGCAACAAAGTAACACTTGTCATCACAAAAAAGGCAGACCAGCTAAACCTTTAAAAAATAGAAATAGTACACAGTTTCAAAAAAGGTGATACATCCAATACTAAAAATATATATATATACGAAAGTTTATCATGTTAATTGATTCATTAAAACATTTTTACTTAAATATCACCAAATGTTATAAAAATTGCCTAGCAAATCTGCAGACCACATTTAAAGCCAGCAACATGTGTAAAGGAAGGTGAACTATCACATTTAGTATACATAAAACAGTTTCTGAACACATTTCAAGCTAATGATACACAGAATGCAAATTTTAATTAGAAGCATTACCCAAAGGCAAAGGGCATTTAAATGATAAGGAAATCTTCCACAAAAAAGTCAGCTCATCAGTTTGGGGCTAAGATGGATAACAAAAAAATGTGAAAGGCTTAAATAGCAATGGTTATTCATGCAATTCATAGCTTCATAGCTCCATAGGTGTATACTAGGCTAATAACTACTTTGGGGCCTAGCCATGCATACCAAATCTCTGTAAAGTTTGGATACCCTTGATAAGTGTAAGCATGTTCTTCGGAGATTAAACATTTACAAGCAGGGGCCTGGGAGATGTCCATACAGATATAGATGCCAAACCTGGGATGAATTTCATGTTCTCCACCCAGTTATCCAAGTTTAGGTTAGGGAGGAACTCTGCTTCACTTGGATGGGGTGCCTGTTCTAGAGAAGAGGTAGTCTCTGGGATACATACCTGTCTCTCCAGAAGATCCTATGTATATCACAGACAAGGTTTAAGTCTTTAGAACAGGTAATTCTGGTGCTTTTTGTTTTACAGATAAATGGAAGGTCCACAGCTCTAACTTCCTGGGTCCTGTCTGTGAGTCACCTAGCTATTGACTGAGTGACATAAGGGTTTATACCTGACCTTTTGAGTTTGTCAATAATGCTACACTGGAAATTGTGTCAAATACTTTGACTAGGCCAAGGTAGGTAGTGTGAACCATTTTGCCTTCATCCATTCATCCATTGCTTTGGTTACCTTCTCAAAAAGGTCCACCAGGTTGAGTAGGCATGACCTGTCCTTGACAAAACCAAACTGAGTTGGGTCCATTGTTTGGAGGTTTCCTATGTCATTATTGATCATTTCCATGATAATGTTTTCATGGCTTTGCATATGAGACTAGTGCAACTTATGAGTTTGCAGTTTCCAGGGTCTGTAGATGGGTCTGTAGAAGACTCACCTTTGTGTAGAGGGATAACTGTTGGTGTTCTCCATTCATGAGGCAAAAAGCCTATTTGGAAGCTACAGTTAAATAGTGATTTCAGAGGGCCTGATAGGTTATGTGTCATGCTATTTAGAAGGCATCCTGCTCAATATCTGAGTTGTTTGGCTTCTGCTACATACTTACAATCAACTGCATTACTAGCTGAGTTAAGTACAAACTTGCAGTGTTAATGATTGTACTGCATTTTATTTTCTGTGTATTTAATTGTTTCAGTGAATATTGTGGGCTGTGTCTCCGTAGTTATTTATTTTCCTATTTAATTGTTTCATAGAATACTGTGGTTTCTCTCTGTCTCTGCAGTTAGTTTCCTGCCTACCCTCCCTGTTCTTGTTCTGGTATTAATCTTGGTGGCTTTGGAATTGGCTGCCCCTCCTGTAAATTGGTGTTTGAACATTCCTCCTGGGTCTATCTCATTTGCTCACTCAACCGAGTACAGTGAGATCATATTTTGACTTCAGACTCTCCTACCAGTCCCATCTGTTCAGCTTTATTCCAGCTCTATTCCATTCTAGTGTCACTAGCTCATTTTACCTAATATAGAGAGAACATTTGTAAAGAGCAAGCCACTTAGGTCCTTAATTTTGAATTATCTTCTGTTTCTCCTTTTTCCCTTTCCAAAAAAACATTTTTCTAAGCTTGTTTCCTGCATTTCCTGTAACTAGTCTAGTCCAGATACAGATTTGCTGTAACCAGGACTGTTTGTAAGCTTCTGAGCCCCCAAAGCCTTTCTGTGTTGGAGGGGAAGCCTTCTAGCTTATCAGTGGGAATGGTAAGCACTAGGTAGCCTATCTACCACAATAGTGGTTTCTGGCCCAGAAATTGTAGTTTATTGGCCATTTGGGCAGTTTTTCCATCTCTTTCAACTTTCTGGTTTAAAAGCCAGTGTTTGCACTTGTTTCCCACCTTTCCTGTAACTAGTCTAGTCCAGATACAGATTTGCTGTATCCAGGACTGTTTGTAAGCTTCTGAGCCCCCAAAACCTTTTTGTGTTGGAGGTAATCCTTCTAGCTTATCAGTGGGAGTGGTAAGCACTAGGTAGCCTATCTACCACAAGAGTGGTTTCTGGCCCAGAAATTGTAGTTTATTGGCTGTTAGGGCAGTTCTTCCATCTCTTTCAACTTTTTGATTTAAAAGCCTGTGCTTGCGCTTGTTTCCCACATTTCCTGTAACTAGTCTAGTCCAGATACATATTTGCTGTATACAGGGCTGTTTGTAAGCTTCTGAACCCCCCAAGCCTTTCTGTGATGGAGGGAAGCCTTTTGGCTTAGCAGTGGGAGTGGTAAGCACTAGGTAGCCTATCTACCACAAGAGTGGTTTCTGGCCATGAAATTGTAGTTTCTTGGCCATTTTGTAGTTTTTCCATCTCTTTCAACTTTCTGGTTTAAAAGCCCGTGTTTGCGCTTGTTTCCCATCTTTCCTGTAGGTAGTCTAGTCCAGATACAGATTTGCTGTATCCAGGACTGTTTGTAAGCTTCTGAGCCGACCAGGCCTTTCTGTGTTGGAGCGAAGCCTTCTAGCTTATCAGTGGGAGTGGTAAGCACTAGGTAGCCTATCTACCACAAGAGTGGTTTCTGGCCCAGAAATTGTAGTTTATTGGCTTTTTGGGCAGTTTTTCCATCTTGTTCAACCTTCTGGTTTAAAAGCCCACATTTTCACTTGTTTCCCACCTTTCCTGCAACTATTCTAGTCCAGATACAGATTTGCTGTATCCAGGACTGTTTGTAAGCTTCTGAGCCCCCCAAGCCTTTCTGTAATAGAGGAAAGCATTCTAGCTTATCAGTGGGAGTGGAAAGCACTAGGTAGCCTATCTACCACAAGATCCAGGTACAGATTCTTAGTTTTAGCACTTGAATTTGCTTATTCGGGCTCAGCACTTGTTCAGAACTTGTTAGCACTAAATAAGCTACAAATTACAGCACTCAACCTTCCTCTTTACGTAGAGGAAAACAGTTTTGGTACTTACTTTCCTCACTTGATTAGAGAAAAGCAGCTCTTATACTCACTTTCCTCACTTGTCTAGAGGAAAGTAGTTTTTTATTCAGGCATGTCCAAGGGTCAGCTTCCAGTGTTCTCTCCTGTCTACTTGATGAATCTGGGCATCTTGAGGCAATGTAGCAATTATCTCATGTACACAGACTACTCTCTCCTCCTAACACCCAACACCACAACCTGTGAGAGATGCACTTATCTAGCCAAATTGGAGGTAAAGCTCTCTCCAACCAAGACTGAACTTGAAAGACAAGAGGAGAAGGTAAACACTTGCACCACACCACACTCATCACATAGGCACACGAAACCTACACCACCAAAATCCACACATAGAAACACAAAAACATTCACAGAGGCTCTCAATAATAATCTGTTCAAGCAACAGAGACCTCCAAAGCAGAAACGCAAGCAGCCTCCACACCCCAACACAACCCAAATGACACATAGCCTACAGACTCAGACTGCCAATAAACCACAGCCCATAAGGCAAACCAACGTTCCCAACACACTAGTCCTAGGTGACTCTATAGTCAGGCACACTGATGTCCCACTCACCAGGCTAAACAAGGAGAAGGTAGAAGGTTACTGTCAGCTGCCTGTTGGGTGCCAGGATCCACCACATAACCCACACACTCAGGTCACTCCACAAGTACAAATATGACTCTGTCATTGTCCATGTTGGTGTGAATGACCTGTGACATACCTCCCTGGACTACATGAAAAGAGACATGGAAGAGCTCTCTGATCTTGTAGCCCAAACAGGTATGACCCTAGCCCTGAGTAGCATCCTGCCATCGCCCAGAACCGCAGTACAAGGACAAAATGACTGACTTCAACAACTGGCTAAGCTTCTGGTGTCATTTTAAGGAGATCCAGTATCTGTCTGTCTGGGACGACATGGTCGACAGACCATGATGTTTTGCCAGAGATTGCCTGCACCTGTCGACCCTGGGATTCCAGATACTGGCTAAGGCTCTTGCCCCCCTATAGTACCTTTTTTAGGCAAGCTTCAAATGACAAATTCATTACCGTAACAGGAACAGGCAAGCAAAAACTGAGGGTAATGCTACTAAATGCTAGAAGTCTAAATCTCAAAATGCACTCACATGAGGCACTCCTTAAAATGGAAAACATCGATATCTGTGCAGTGACTGAGACCTGGTTTAAGGATCTAGAGAGCATCCCTGCATTACCATGCTATAACTCATACCACACTTTTTGGCCATCTAACCTGGACCATAACACCAAAGGCGGAGGTGTGTCCATATTCATTAAGGATATCCACACCTCCAGGCTAGTTGCGCAGCATAATGCATCCGAGGTTATCCAAGTGCAACTAACTCTGGACAAAACTGCAATCCAAATTGTAGCTTGCTACAGATCCCCCACCATGCCCTAGGATTCTCACTCCCCTTTTCTTGATATACTGGAAAATATTAGGGTTCAACCAAACACCCTAATAATGGGCGATTTCAACTACCCCACCATTAACTGGGAAAACTATTCATGTTCATAGGTTTATAGGTTGGTACTAGGCTATCGGCCCTTGGGCCTATACAAGCCTAGCCATAACAATTCCCTGGATATTTCTTCCCACAATATTTACTTCCCTGGACCTCTGTCTAGCAGGGAGACTGACAATGATCCCCGGGGTGAATTTCCTATCTCCCATCCAATCATCAAGGTTCCTTTTGAAGAGGGCAAGGAGGCACTCTGCTTGACATGTATGGGCAGTCTATTCCAGAGTATGGGGAGTCTCTGGGTCAGGAACCTATCCCTCCAGCATGTTTTGTTCATTGTGATGACAAGGTTTAGATCTCTGTAGAATGTGGCTCTGAGGGATTGCGAATTCTTTAAGTGGAGCATGTCCAACAGCTCAGGGTTTGACATGGCCTTGTATGTTAAGCAGAAATCACCTCTGAGTAGACGATATGCCACAGAGTATAGCTGGAGTTCTTTTAGACGGTCAGCATATGGCATCTGTTTTAGGCCTGTGATTCATTTAGTGAGGTATTTCTGTGGCCTTTCCAGCTGTTGCAGATGTCTTGTGAGGTACATACCAAACGAGGCATTATACTCTATAATGGGTCTAATGAGGGATGAGTACAGTGGGACAATGACCTCCTTTTTTCTGGATGAAATACCTTTAGTGATGAGGTGTGCCACATAGAAGGATTTCCTGACTGTTGTGATGATATAGTTATTGAAGGTGAGACCACTGTCCACCTGTGTCCCTAAGTCTCTCATCACACTTTCAATGTAGTAATCCATGGGTACATGGTTTTTTTCCAAAGGGATAACTATACATTTCTTGGCATTAAGCTTGAGCTCATGGCTCTGGCACCAGGCATCTGTTTCTGTAAGGCCCTTTTGTAGAATATCCACATCATTTGGGGATTCAATAATGGCTCCCAGTTTGAAGTAATCTGCGAACTTTGTTAGCCAGAGTCCCTTAGTGTTGGCCTGCACTTCAGAGAAGTAGATGCCAGACAAGAGTGGTCCCAGGACTGAACACTGAGGTACTCCACTTGTCACTTGTCTGGAGCTGAATTTGTAGTCGGCTACTTTTACAGTTTGGGTTCTGTCAGTAAGCCAGTTGGCAACCCATCGAGTGAGGTAGGGATTTATGCCCAGTTTAGTAAGTTTATCTATGATTCCAGAGTGGGGGATGATGTTGAAGGCCTTGGTGAGGTTCAGATAGGCTGTGTGGACCGCCTTACCCTCATCCACAGCTCTGGAGACTGATTCAAAGAAGTCAATCATGTTCAGGAGACAAGATCGGCCCTTCACAAACCCAAACTGTGTGGGGTCCAGTGTTTGAAGGTTGCCAATGTCTTTGTTTATAAGTTCCATGATAATGCTTTCCATGCCCTTGCAGATAAGGCTCATTAGACTGATGGGACGGTTGTTCCTGGGACCCAAGGTGGATCCCCCATGTGGAGTGGGATAACTGTAGCTGTGCGCCACTCAGTGGGCACGAAGCCTGAGGTGAGGCTATGATTAAACATGACACTTAGGTGAGGTGCCAGTTCATTTTGTAGTTCATGTAGTACACAGCCTGGGTTGTCATCTGGTCCCATGGATGCTGTATTCTTATCTTTGGAGAGTGCGGTTTCTACCTGTTTGGTCGTGATTACTGAAAACTCCTTCACTCGATGCTTTCTGGAAGTCATAAATTCCAATGCCCTGGATCAACTTATCCACACCCCCACCAGAGGCAACAATATCCTAGACCTCATCATTACCAACATGAGTGACCGGTGTTTCACACCTGAAGTCAACTCCTCATTGGTCAGATCCGACCATAAGCTAATCACCCTAGATATTGGCATCCCGCCCCCACCCACCATTAAGGAAACCATGGTAAAAAATTTCTCCAAAGCCAACTTCATGCTTCTTAAGACAGAAGTGGCGAACTTCATGACACCCATGCAGATGGACAATACAGTTACGACTGCTGAATCCTACACAAATGCACTCTATAAGCACTTATATGAGTGCATGGATCGTGCTATCCCAAACAGAACCAAGGCTCTATCCTCCAAAAACAGGAAGCTAATCTGGTGGTCCCCTGCCATAAACAAACTCTACAACAGAAGGAAGAAACTGTTGCAAAAGAGAGTAAAATCCCACGAGTGGAGTAGCTCCCTGATCAGCCTCAGTAAGAAGCTGAGATCCCTTATAAGATCTTCCACAGCTAGCTATGAAAACAAAATCACCACTGATTTTAAGGGCAACCACAAAGCATTATATAGCTATGTCAAGAATCTCAATGGCAACACCCAGATCTGCTCTGAGTTACAGCACAATGGCACGAAAATTACAGAACCAACTGATATTGCCAACATCCTGACAGATAGGTTCAGTGCTAACTTTAACCCCCTCTCACCACCTAAAGGGCCCATATCTATACAGAAAGAATGCAGAGTCCCTGTAATCACATCTATGCAGGTAAAAGCTGCACTCTCTAAAACCAAAAACACAGCATCCATGGAACCGGACAACATCCCTGGCTGCGTTTTACATGAACTTCAGAATGACCTGGCTCCCCACCTAAGCACCATGTTCAATCATAGTCTCACACATCAGGCTTTGTGCCCACTGAATGATGCACAGCAACAGTTATCCCACTCCACAAAGCGGGAGCCACTACTGATCCTGGGAACTATTGCCCTATTAGCCTGATGAGCCTCGTCTGCAAGGCCATGGACTGTATCAACATGGAACTCATAAACGAAGACATTGGTAACCTCCAAACTCTGGACCCCACCCAGTTCAGGTTTGTGAAAGGCAGATCATGCCTTATGAACCTGATTAACTTCTTTGAGGCAGTCACCAAAGCCATAGACGAGGGTAAGGTGGTTCACACAGCCTATCTTCACATCGCCAAGGCTTTTAACACCATCCCCCATTCTGTAATTATAGCTAAACTATCTAAACTAGGTATAAATCCCAACATCACAAGATGGGTTGCCAACTGTTTCACTGACAGAACTCATACTGTAAAAGTTGGAGACTCCAAATCTGACTTCAAACTAGTGACAAGAGGAGTACCACAGGGTTCAGTCTTGGGACCTCTCCTGTTTGGTATCTACTTCTCTGAAGTGCAGGCTAACACAGAAGGCCTCTGGCTAATGAAGTTTGCAGATGACTGCAAACTAGGAGCCACAGTCAAGTCCACAAATGATGTGGACATCTTACAGAAGGGCCTCACTGAGACAGATGCCTGGTGTCAGAGGCATGGCCTCAAGCTAAATACTAAAAAGTCCATTGTCATCCCCTTTGGTAAAAACTCTACACCCATGAACTACCACATAAACAGCAGTCTACTTAATGCCAAATGTGTGATAAGAGACCTTGGGACACAGGTGGACAGTAGTCTCTCCTTTAATAATCACATCGCCACAGTAGTCAGGAAATCCTTCTATGTGGCACACCTCATCACAAAAGGGTTCTCATCCAGGAAAAAAGAGGTAATTGTTCCCCTCTACTTGTCACTCATTAGACCCATTATAGAGTACAACACCCCTTTTGGAATGTACCTCACAAGACATCTGCAGCAGCTGGAAAGGCCACAGAAGTACCTCACAAAGCGGATTACTGGCTTAAACAGATGCCCTATACTGACCGTCTAAAAAACTCCAGCTTTACTCTGTAGCATATCGCCTACTCCGAGGAGTTCTCTGCCTAACATATGAAGCTATGTTAAACCCAGAGCTGTTGGACATGCTATACCTAAAGAAATCCCAATCCCTCTGAGCTACACGCTCTAGGGACCTAAACCTTATCACCACAATAAACAGGACATGCTGGAGGGATAGATTCCTGTCCCAGAGACTTCCTATACTCTGGAACAAGCTACCCATCTATGTCAAGCAAAGTTCCTCATTAGCACTCTTCAAGAAAAATCTTGATGAGTGGATGGAAAATAGGAAATACACCCCAGGGATCACTATTTGTCCTCTGTTTAGTTTGATGAGAGTGCTTTTATCCTGTTAGGTGCTACACTTCCTACATTTTACGATGAGTTTCTTCCTTCTATTAAACTGCCTATTGATGTTGTGATTTCACCAGGATGGCTTGCTTTTTGGTTAGTTCTGTACTTCTTCTTGGTGGGTGCAGTTGCCTCTAAGCAGCTATTAACAAGTTTATATAGGGTTTCTGTGAGAAGTCCTGTATAGGCAGCAGTGTTCTCAGGGTTTATGGGGCTTGAAAGTTTGCCAGGTTATCACTTAATAGTAGGAAGGTTATCCAATACTTGGCTTCATCTTTTTATGCAACCTTTGCCAAGAAATAAGACTTAGACCAGATGAGATGCAGTTCATTTTTATAAACTTTCAAATTCTGTCTTAATACAGAAATCCTTTTTTATGTCCCAGATGTAATTCTTCTACGAAATCTGCTTGCAACAAAGACATGGATAATTTGGCTGGGAAATACAGAGAGTTTTTGATATACTTATATTCTAGTAGTAATAATAAAGGAAGAATGTGGTTCACTGTGCACTTATCCATGTTTTGTTTTCAAGAAAAGCATCACTTATGTGTGTGTGTGTGTGTGGGGGGGGGGGGGGGTTACAAGCCCCAACACCCATTACAGTTGTAGGTATACCAACTTCATGGTGACACCACAATGAAGAAAAAGGGGGCATCACTTAAAGGCACACTGCTAGCTCACTCAGTACAATGCATTGCAGCAAAAATCACCACAAAATTAAATTCTTGCACTTAAGCTGCTCAACTGCAAGTAAAGAGCACACCTGTAAGTAAGGCCTTATCCATGCAGAATAGCCGATATTAAAACAAATAACATTGCCCTTGTATATGATTTGCTTTTTAATGCATGCTGCATGTAAAACAGTCACTTGGTTAATTATGGAAAGGACCTGAAGCTTTAGGAGCCTAAGGTTTAGAAAGTAATGGTCAATTGGCCCACTGTAGAAGCATAGTTTCTTGTAATGGACTACCTAGCCAATCAAGCGGTATTATGTAAAGAAAGTCAAGTGAATCATTACTTTCTGCTTCTTCCAAAATGCCAATAACTCTGTAGATATGTTGTCTGGAGGAATTTTCCAGATCTTTTGGAACCATGATCGACTTTTAGAGGGAGCACTACTTGTGAAACTGTTGAAAAGGGAAGAGAAGATAGATAATCCCAATATGCTTTTTTTTTTTGGCTATGCAGAAGACATTAAAGAGGAAGACTGTATTTGGTCTGAGTTTTATAAAAAGGTGGATAAGGGTGTAATGTATCTTTTTATTTGTGGTGTAAGCAGAGGGAATAGAGTGCATGGCAGAAGAGTGAATTGAGGTTACTTATATTACAGAAAGGGTTGAAGAAACTTATAAATGAGGGCACAAATACCACAGGCCTATGGAGTATGTATAGGAAGAAATGCAGGTTTGAGTTTGGAAAATAGTGTAGGGGGCCAGATATAGCTGACATTCCAAGTGTTTTGGAGAAAGATGGATTGTGGGTGGAGTAGAAGAACTACCACAGCAGGGCTAGTCACTTGTCGGTGTAAACCTTGGCTCTAGATGAGTGTCATGTTTGAAGTGACACCCTGAGCCCATTCGCAAAAATTGGCAAAAGGGCTTGTAGTTGGATGGATAGACTGGGTGGCCCATGGTGGTGCAGCGGTTAGCGTTGCTGCCTCACAGCAAGAGGTTCTCTGGTTCGATTCTCAGCTGGGTGCCTTCTGTGTGGAGTCTGCATGTCCTCCATGTGGTCGCGCGGGTTTCCTCCAGGTGCTCCGGTTTCCTCCCACATCCCAAAGACATGCAGTAGGTTAGGTGCGGGGCTGGCAACTCGACACCGTAAAACTCCACTGCCAATCATGAGCGGACAAATGATCCGCTGTGGTGACCCCACCACCCAGCTGAAAGAAGAAGAAGAAATTGGATGGATAGACTGTGAGGACTACAAAAGTAGGGTTGCTGCACAGGATGCATAGAAGAAGAAATACAGAGGACAGTAGGTTTTGCTGAAAGGGCATATAGATTGGGGAAGATACTTGTCATTGAGGGAGGGGATGTCCCTTAGATGGAAATGGATGAAAAATAATGAGTAGGTGACATATTAGCTGTGTTGAAAGCAGTAAAGTAAAAAGTGTAATAGCTAAATATTGTTGTAGGTTGGTTCAGCATGAATGTCATTGGAAGGAATCCACTGGTGGTTACATAGGGGATGGTCCCTGACAGTGGTGCATGGCCATTGCTAAATGAACTATGCATTTTGCTTGGGTACAAAAGAAATTGAAAGATATCTTGGGTGAGATAGCTTATATGCTTGGAATCAATGAAGTGAACTGATGCATTTAGTTTCTTGTGAATAATTTGCAAATGTTCCATGCTGCAAATATTCCACATGTATAGTATAGATTCTTATTTTGATGTATATAAATTAATTGCATGATTGCTTTAGGAATATGGATACTGTTCTGGTACAGCAAACGGTCTGATTTTTGTATTATTAAATAATTCTATCAATGTCCAAGACTAAAGATTTAAAGCAACTAACTTTTCAAATGATCTATACAACCAGTCTTTACATCACAACACTAAGATTCATTAAATCGGTGTACAGAAGATAACATTGATTTAATTTTGATATTAGCAGATGCTAGTCCAGGTAAATCCATAACTAATTTTGAGATGTTCAGTTTTGAACCAGCAACCACCTCCTGAAAGAAATGACTGTCAGCTTCAGTTGTAATACCAAGTTATAAGGCAGCCTTGCATTATGGAAAATAAGTTTCACTTCAAGATTTGGGATATGTACAAGATACAGACAAATGGGAATGTTCATTTCGAGACATAAGAAATTTGAGACACACTAACAAAAATATGAAACAAACCAAATAATGACGTGTATATCCTGTTTTACGTTCATAAATATTAATTCATGGATTCATATCAATATACCAATACCTATATCATCAAATCAATGTCTAAGAAGGCCAACAATCCCACCAGCACCAAAAAATACAACCCAAAAATCTTGATATTGAAGCCTGCACTTTAAATTGGTAAATAAAATAAGGCCAACCACATTCCCACAGGACTGACTAACAAAAATGTAACAATACGACAATCAGCAGTATATTTTGCAGGGAAGAATACATCACACCTCTATCTATACCAAATCTGTGATTCCAAATCTGGGTCTACATCACATTGTCAAATCACACATTATTGAATGCCTCTTCATCGAACAACTATTAATCAAAGCTACTAATCATCTAAGTAACTTTTCAGCAAAACATTTCCTAGGGCAAAGCAATGGTAGTCCACCCTAGCAACGATGAACAAAACCAAAAAATCTAATACCTACCGTCGCTTTGCCCTAGGAAATGTTTGCTGAAAAGGTACTTTAATGTTTAGTAGCTTCAATGAATAGTTGTTCGACAAAGAGGCATTCAATTATGAGTGATTGGATGACATGATATAGATCTTCCAAATCCATAGTTAAGCCAACAACTGGACAAACTGTATTACTCACTAACTGCATAGTTTTCAACTTTTTCCTACCAAGTTAAGTATCTTTCAGATGTCAGTTAAATGAAGTTTGTGACAAACCAGTTTGTCCAGGTTTATCTTTAGGGAGGTCAGAATAAGGGAAATGGGGGCTGGCTGAGTGTATAGAGGGATAGAATGGCTACGTATAGTGATAACTCATAGTTTAGTTACGCTTTGGGTGGTGATGGGTTAACTGGTGTGGGGACTTAGAGGAAATGAGGTAGATTTAAGGTGGGGCTAGCTTTTATATTATTGGAGTAAAGGAAGTAGTGTCACATTTTAGATAGTCATTGATGGGGTGTTTTTGACGTGTTCAGTGCAGCAGTTTGTTTGAAGTTGCTAGTGTCACTGGGGCAGATGACCGTTGGTGCATTGTGGTGTTTTGCTGTGGGTTACAGAGTGATTCAATTCCTCTCATATTGCTGAGGTGACCTGTTTGGACATGCAGTGAAAATCTGTACAGTTGAGAGGTATGGGTAGCCAGAGGGGTTGTTAGCTGATAGGTTGTTAGTGAGCTTGCATGTGTGGGTGTGTGCATGGGGGTGGGGTTCCTATTTAAATTGTCAGGCATTTGGGATCGCAGTATGGATTTCAGAGTTCATTTCAGATGGGGATGCCAGTTCAGCTCAGTGTTCGGGTGCAGGCCTATGAATAAGTTATGAGTAATGGGGGGGATAAGGTCGGATAAGTAAGGTCGGATATTAATATTGTATTAAAAAAAATAATAATTATGCTGTGCTATCATAATGGACAGTCAATTTTCAGGCACGGATTTTTTATTTTTTTTTGTTGCAAAAAAAGTGTAATAAATTTTATGGATTGTTAATAAGTTCCCAGTTTATATCTGTGTTTGGATGGATGTAGATATCATTGTCACTTATGTAACTACTTGCTTTAATGTTTTTTTTTTTTTAGATAGCCAGCATGTAGAGTCTATGGCAATGGTAGGACGCATAATGGCTCAGGCAGAGAAGTTGTTCCATGAGGTGCCCAATGCTGACTCCAGGATAGTGGAACAGGCCAGGGAATCCAGTCACAAAAAGCATTAGTGAGTGAGGACCAGGTCGATGACTCGTGGGAAGTGACAAAGATTATCAACAGAGCTGGTTGCAGTTGATCCATCAGCACCTGAAGGGAATCCGGACAGAGCATCAGGTAATGACATTACATCGAGTGTTCTGTTAGGCAGGGCAGGTTTGGGGTGTATTTTGGATGATAGTGAGACAATGGGGGGTGAGCATTGCCATGGGTTGGATGACGAGGGGAGGACTGTGGAGGAGATGTGATGGAGTTATGAGGCAAGTGGGGGCGGCAGTTATTGATGACAAGGCTGGGTCAGTTGGCAGCTTTGGATCTTGTTCAGAGGTAGATTCTGATTTTGGAGTACAGCCAGGTGATTAGTTAACTGCGCAGGTCTTGGGTCATGGAACAGGAGTGTTTTTTCTGACTCCCCACATTCCATCTTCGGTTAAAGAGAAGGTTTGGAAGGGGGAATATGTTGATGTTTTTGAAGTAATTAATGCAGAAGGGTGGAATCTGAATCAGCAAACAGTAAAGATATGTTGGCTGCCTTAGCTGCATTAGGGAGAAGGAGGTTAGGTAGGATGTGCCATAGGACATGGGATAATTGGGTAGTATGCTTCGTTCATTATATGGTAGTTTTGTTAGAGAAGGATTCGACTTTAGTGTTGCCTCTATTGGGTTACTTTCTTGCTATCCAGAAGGCTCAGCGTTTGTGTCCTGGGAATACCAGGTTATGGTATGCTCAGAGGTTTCGGAAGGGGAAAGCTATGGATCACTCTCCCGACTGGGAGATCCAACACCCAGATATCTGGTTGCCTTCTATGATGGATAGTTAGGGGGGAGTGCTAGAGCATGAAAGTTGGGCTAATGCAGGAAGCTGCTCGTGGGTAGGGTGTAAGTTTCTTCATGTGTGTTCGAAGTGCGGTGGGAATCATCCAGCTGTGCAGTGTGGGTGGTGGAAGGTTAATATGATGCCGCTGAGCTCACTGTCAGTAGAAGAGTTTTTTTTTCTCTTCTCAAGGGTTTCAGAACATTAGAGATAGAGGCAATTTTCGAGGGTTACTGGGTGGGGTGTCTTTTCAGGGGGCTAGGGGAAGGGTCACATTCCCCCATTAGGGTGGAGGTCACTTTCGAAGTCACCAACCTCCCCAACCCCCACTCCCAGCTAGGGTCAAACAAAAAAACTTCTCCAAACCTGATTACAACCTCCTGAGGGAAGGTATAAACAGCTTCACAGCCCCCTCTCCCTCCATAGGAACTGGTACATATGTCCAAACCAACACCAAAGTACTATAACAGCATTTATATAGCTGCATGGAATCAGGAATACCAGACAGGACAAAATCATCCTCCTCAGGGAAGAGAAAAGCTGTTTGTTGTACATCTACAATAAATAAACTCTATAATAAAAGGAAAGAATTGCTGTCCAGGACCAAGAAGGAGCAGGTGCCTAATTGAAAGCAATCTCTTCTTAGCCTGAACAAGCAAATAAAAGCGCTAGAGAAATCCTCTAAAGCAAATTTCAAGTCCAAACTGGCCACATCTAAGGCTGTCACATATGTCCACAATCTCAAAGGAAGTACTCAGATCTGCTCAAAACTGGTGGTGAAGGAATGACATAAACAAATTCCACAGTTGTAGTCAACCGCCTAGCAGACAGGTTCAGTGAAAACTTCACACCTCTGCCCCCCGCATCAGTAAATCAGGACATCCCCAGCCCCTGCCCCCCTCCCCTTATCTCTAGTGGAAAGTCATCACTGCCCTCTCAAAGGCAAAAATATACAGCCTCCATGGGACCAGATAACATCCTAGGCTGCATCCTACATAAACTCAGGCAGGAACTTGAAGCACCAATAGAAACCCTATTCAACCAAAACCTGAGTACTGGCTTCCTCTCAGATGAGTGGAAGACAGACACTGTCATCGCTTTGCACAAAGGAGGAGCATCCACCGATCCAGGAAATTATAGACCCATCAGCCTAACTAGCCTGATCTGCAAGGCCATGGAATGGATTAACATGGACCTCATTAACAAGGACTGGCAACCTCTAAACACTCAATCCCAGACAGTTTGATTTTGTCAAGTGGATGTGTCATGCTTGTTAAATTTGGTCAACTTCTTTGAGACAGTCACCAAAGCCAAGAACAAGGGGAAGATGGTGCACACCACCTACCTTGACATGGCCAAAACCTTCAATACTATTCCCCACTCGGGTATAATAGATAAACTCTCTCAAGTAGGCATCAGTCCATATAGTACCAGATGGTTAGCAAAGTGGATCACTGATAGAACCCACCTAATCAAAATAGGAGAAGCCACCTCAAACAGTAGACCCGTAATGAGTGTTGTACCCCAGGGATTGGTCTTAGAGCCTCTGTTATTTGGGGTATACTTTTCTGAGGTGCAGGCCAAAACCAGTGGGCTATGACTGACCAAGTTTGCAGATAACTACAAGCTGTGTACTGTCATAAATTTCCCTTGTGATGTGGACATCCTCCAAGAGGGTCTCACCCAAACAAATGATCGGTGTCAGAAACATCGCCTCAAACTGAATGCCAAAAAATTCATCATCATCCTCTTTGGGGAGAGTGACATCCCCACAAATTATCATATTAATAACAAAGTCCTAAGCATGCAATCAGTTGTGAGGTACTTGGGCGCACAGGTCGATAGCAAACTGACTTTTGACCACCATATTGCCTCTGTTGTACAGAAAGCTTTCTACATGGCCTACCTCATTAGTAAGGGTATCTCATCCAGCAACATGGAGGTCATAACATCCCTGTATTCTTCCCTTATAAGACCCATTATTGAGTATAATGCCCCTTTTGGCATGTACCTCACAAAGCACATGCAGCAGCTGGAGAGACCACAGAGGTTCCTCACCAGGAGACTCCAAAGCCTCAAACATCTACCCTACACGGAGAGCCTAAAATCCTTGTCCCTCTACTCAGTCTCATACAGACTCCTCAGAGGTGACCTCTATCTGGCATACAAAGCAATCACAAACCCCGCCTTGATGGGACTGCTGCATATCCGCAAGTCTATCTCCACTCGAGTAACCCACACACATGACCTCAACCTGGTCTGTCACATCAATAGGACTTGTTGGCAGGACAGATTTATGTCCCAGAGACTTCCCCTTCTGTTGAATAGACTCTGTCTCTATGTCAAGCAGAGTACCTCATTAACCCTTTTTAAGTGCAACCTGGATACAGAAATTACACTCCTGGGATTCCACTAGTGACCCTGATGGACAGTGGCATTGGTTACTGACTTGTCAGAACATGGGATAAATTCTTGGCTAGGCATGTAAGGGCCTCTGGGCCAATAGCCTAGTAACTTCCTATGATCTTATGATCCTATGATCCTAGGTATCCTAGGTATTGCAGTGTATGCTGTTTTCCTGATTCTTCTCTTAAGGAAGAAATAGTTGAAGGTTTTTCTCAGGGATTTTCTATCAAATCAAGGGTGGTGAGGGATGGGGTAGTTTGTAGGAATTTGAGACCTATACAGTGAAAGGAGGACATTGTACTGAATCTGGTGGAAAAGGAGCATCAGGCTGGTAGGTTGCTGGATCCTTCTAACAGCCCTCCCTTTGAGAGTTTTAAGGTTTCTTCTTTGGATTTGATTCTGAAGAAAGTAGTTGGTGAATTAGGTTGATTCACCATTTGTTGTACTTGAAAGGGAGCTCAGCTGATAATTTCATTTCAGCTGAGGATACTTATGCATCTTTGGATGATGCTGTGAAGGTTATTCAGGGTTTCCAGTATCTGTGGATAGTAAAGGTGGATACTGAATCTGCTTTTTTTCTGCTGCCATTCAGAGAGGAGAGTGGCCTTTATTAGACATGGTAGTGGGGAACAAATTTTATTTAGATAAGGTTATGCCAATGGGCTGTTCAGTAGCTCATACCGCCTCTGAGAAATTCAGTATGTTTCTTCACTGTGTGTGGCAGAAGCAGGTAGATATGCAGAGGGCTGTACATTACTTAGATGATTTTTTGTTAGTGGGGCAAGTATTCGAAGGAGTGCACAAAGGTTTGCGAGAATTTCTAGGGATGTGTGATGAGTTGGGTGTTCCATTGGCCCAGCATAAGTTGGAAGGCCCAGCCAAAGCCTTGGATTTCTTTTGTCTATTAGTAAATGCAGAATGGTGGTTATTTTGCTTGACCATGGGTAAGATAGAGAGATTAAAGGTGAAGATTGAGGAAGTTGTGTGCAAGGTTAAGGTAAGGTTTCAGACAGTTATGGATCTATTAGGGTTTTGAACAATGCATGTTGGGTAGTTCATCCAGGGCATACTTTCTGTAGATCAGTGGCCTATTTATTGAAAGGAGGGAAGAGCAAACACCATTGGGTTAGGATTAACAAGTTGGTATGGGATGATTTGGCTCTTTGGTTATCCCTTTTTGGAGCTGTTCAATTGAGTTTCCTTTTGGTAGACTGAGTGGATTGGTCAGGAGGAGCTGCAGTTGCTCATGGATGCAGCGGTGGGGTACTCGAATGGGGGGATACTTTAGAGGGGAATGGTTTGTGGCTCATTCGCTGTTGGATTGGAAGGAGGAGTGGAAGAGGGATGTGGCATTTTTAGAAGTAATTCTGATTTGGGTATCGTCAGTAGTTTGGAAGGAGACACTGAGTGTAAAGAGGGTAAGTTTTCATTCAGATAACATGGCTGTGGTGCAGGTTTTACAGACAAAGACCACTACATCTGAATTGCTGCTGTTAGTTTTGCACAGTTTGATAATTAATTTTTCATTCACAGGTGGGCATGTACCAGGAGAGAACAAAGCAATTGCTGACAGTTTGTCTCAATTTCAGTTTTCCAGATTTTGACAGTTGGCTCCGGAGTTGGAGAAGGTGCTGGTGGTTCTAACAGATGACGTGTGGTATCTTGGGTTGATGTAATCAAGAGTTTGGTACAGCAATCATGGGTGGTGTCTACCAGGAAGGCATATGGTAGGGCTCTTTATGATTTTGATAAATTTATTTTACAATAGCCAGAGGAAGAAAGGGTTTGTTTGGAGGAGTTACTGCTTCATTACTTGGCTCGAGCTTGGGGGCAAATAAGCCTTTACAAATGGCTAAGGTGGATTTTGGGGCAATTAGTATATTTGCACAGGTGGTTGGATGGTTGGGCATATGTTGAGAGGATGGGGAAGTTTGGCTGAAATGAATATGGATATGCAATGGCCGTTGATGAGTTTCTGAAAGTTTTATTGAGGGGTTTGGCGTTCGTTGAGGGGGAGGCAGTTGCTTATGTTATGTGGGTTACTTTGTGTGTGTGGTTGTACTTTAGTGCATTTTGGTGTCAGAATTGTTAGGATCATTATTTTTGAGGGTTGTAATGATATATTCAGGTGCAGTTTTCATTGGGTTATGGAGGCTGAAAATGGATCAGTTGGGGAAAGATGTACTGATAGTACTGAGAAAAGATAGAAATGCTGGACTTTGCCTGGTAGGTTGGGCAGCAGAATGAATGCAGACTCATGTGGGGCATCTTCATGATTTGGTTTTCTGTTTGGCAGATGGCAGGATGGTAACAAGTGGTCAGTTCATACAGATCATAAGGTGGGCATTTCATTGTATGGGTTTTCCAGATGGGTGGTTTACAGCTCATTCTTTTCATATTGGTATCGCTTCAGATTTGGCAAGGGAAAGCAGATCCATTATGGTTATTAGATGAGTGGGGAGGTGCTCTTCTAATGCCTTTTTGTCTTACATTAGATGATGGATTCAATTGCATTCATTTTTTTTTTGTCTTTCAGAAAAGCAGATTGTCATCTTGGGCCATTCCTATATCCATTGTGTGGAGAAAAGGGCAGCAGTTAGGACAGACAGAAAGAATATGGGATTGTCTCTGTTAGGTTGGACCATTAGATGGCAAGGGGTTAGAGGACTTAGGCAGACTTATGTTACGCAGGAGGTTGAAGTATTGAAGTTATAATTGGGTTTTCCTTGCATATTGATGATACACTTGGGAGAGAATAGTTTGGGGACAATTCCTAGGAAACAGTTACTGGACAAGATCACAGAGGATTTGTTTACATTCCAAACACTATATCCAGGTTAAAAAAAAAAATACTTGTTTTCCCGCCTTTCTAAGCTAGTTTAGTCCAGTTTTCAGTTTAGTGCTGAATTCAGAGCTGTGTTACATGTTTCTGTGTTTGCCCATACCTTACTTGGATAGAAAGAAGTTTCTCTGTTCACTGTGAGAAAGGGAGCTTTGAGCAGCCTATCTGTCCTGGAGGAGCGGTTTCAGCCCAGAAATTAGTAGTTTATTGGTCATGTTGGGCTAATTTTCATCTCTTTCATTTGCCTGCTAAAAAACCCACATTTGCAAGGTTTTTGTGCTAGTATACAGCTCAGCAAGCTCCTGCCTGGTGCCCTGCAGAGTTGTACAGCAGCAGAGAGACAAAAGAAAGACTTTGGAGTGGTTTAGTATCATTTTTCTGCATTTTTTTGCTGCCTTTAGCTAATTCCACCTAAAATGCTGATTTTCTAGAGTTTCTGTGATTTAAAAAGCTTGTTTCAGTTACATATTGTACTTATTTTACTGACTGCACTTTAACAAAGTCATTTTTGTGTTTAAATTACCTGTTTAACTGTTGTAGGCTACACATTCAAGTGTGACAGCTATTGCTGTGCATTTAAAGTGTTTTTTTATTGTATCTGCTTTATTTTCTGAAAAAAAAACAAAAAAAAAAAAAAATATATATATATATATATATATATATATATATATATATATATATACTTGTTTTCTCACCTTTCTAAGCCAGTTTAGTCCAATTTTCAGGTTAGTGCTGAATTCAAGGCTGTGTTACAAGTTTATGTGTTTGCCCATACATTACTTGGATAGAAGGAAGTTTCTCTGTTCACTGTGAGAGAGGGAGCTTTGGGCAGCCCATCTGTCCCTAGAGGAGTGGTTTCAGCCCAGTAATTAGTAGTTTATTGGCCATTTTGGGCTAATTTTCATCTCTTTCATTTCCCTGCTATAAAGCCCACATTTTCGTGGTTTTGCATGCCGGGCAGTGCCGGTTAGCTAGGGTATAACTATTCCCAGCTCCACAAAGTCTACTCTTCAATTTTTCCCTTGGAACTAGACAAACTTTCAACTTAAGCACTCAAATCATTCACTTCTCATCCCTGCACTTGCCCAAAACACATAGCAAGCACTAATAATCCTTAGCACTAGACCCACCTATACTGTAGAGAAGGACAAGGATCTCTATTCGACCTTACCAGCCAATCAGTAAAACAGTTCACTGTACCTATCCAGGCATGTCCAAAGGGCAGTTTCAGGTGTACTCTCCAGTCCAACTGGTGAATATGGGGATTTTGAGGCAATGTTATAATTGCCTCATGTACACAGACAACCCTCTCCTCCTTCCACCAAACACTAATACATGCGAGAGATGCAATTATACAGCCAAACTGGAGGCTAAGCTCTCTCAACCCAAGACTGGACCAGGCAGTCAAGAGGAGAAGGGAATTACTTGCATCACACCACCAGTCTCACATAGATCTATGAAACCAGCACTGGCAAAAAACACACATAACTACACAAAAACATAATCGGAGGCTCTAAATAAAAATCTGCAAAAGCAACAGAGACCGCCAAAGCAGACATCCAAGCAACCTCCACCCCCCCAACACAAACCATGAAACACATACTTCACAAAACCAGTGTGCCACACAATCACAGCCCTTAAGGCAAAATAACATACCCAACACACTAGTAATAGGTGACTCTGTAGTCAGGCACACTGACGTCCCACTCACTAGGATGAACAAGGAGAAGGTTACTGTTAGTTGCTTGTTGGGTGCCAGGATCTGCCACATAACACAAGCACTAAGGTCACTCCAGAACAAGTACAAATATGACTCTGTCATTGTCCATGTTGGTGTGAATGACCTGAGCTGTACCTCCCTGGACTATATGAAGAGAGACATGGAGGAGCTCACTGATCACGTAGCCCAAGCTGGTATGACCCTGACCCTGAGTAGCATCCTGCCCTCACCAAGAATGATACCACAGTATAGAGAAAAAATTATCAGTTTCAACAATTGGCTAAGCTTCTGGTGTCATTCAAAGGGGATCCAGTGTCTGTCAGCCTGGGATGACATGCTCGACAAGCCACGCAGCTTTGCTAAAGACAGCTTGCACCTGCCACCCTTAGGCTTTTGAATACTGGCCAAGGCTCTTGCCACCCCCATAGTGCCTTTTTTAGGCAAGGCTCAAAAGACAAACCCACCACCGTAAATAGCACAAGTAACAAAAAACTGAGGGTAATGCTGCTCAATGCCAGAAGTCTAAACCTCAACCTCAACAAACCTCAGTAACAGAAACCTGGTTTAAGGATCCAGAGAGCACCCCAGCACTACCAGGCTACAACTCATACCATACATTTTGGCCACAAAACCCAGACCGAAATACAAAAGGCGGGGGAGTATCCATATTCATCAAGGATACCCACACCTCCAGGTTAGTGGCACAGCATGATGCTTCAGAGATCATCCACATGCAACTAACAATGGGCAAAACTGCTATTCAAATTACAGCTTGCTACAGATCACCCACCATGTCCCAGGAACCCCACTCCACATTCCTGGAAACACTGGGAAACATAAAAGTCCTACCAAACATCTTGATATTGGGTGATTTCAATTATCCAAACATTAACTGGCAGAACTACTCAAGTACGAACTCCCTGGCCCAACATTTCCTGGAAATTATAAACTCAAACACCCTAGATCATCTGGTTAACACCCCCACCAGAGGTGACAACATATTGAACCTGGTCATCACCAACATGGGTGACCGGTGTTCCACACTGGAGGTCAACCCCTCGCTGGTTAGATATGACCATAAACTAATCACTCTGGATATCCACATTCCGCCACCACCCCCGGTCAAAGAAACCACTGTGAAAAACTTTTCAAAATCAAACTTCATGTTACTTAAGACCAAGGTGGGAAGTTTCAAAGCCCCCATGCTAAAGGATAATGCTGTCCAAGCTGCAAAATCCTTTACTAATGCACTCTACAGGCAGCTACAAGAATGCATGGAAGGTGCTATCCCAAAGAAAACCAAGACTCACTCCTCCAAGAAAAGGAAACCAGTCTGATGGACCCCTGCCATAAACAAGCTATACAATAGAAGGAGGAAACTAGTACAGAAAAGAGTAAAATCTTGAGAAGGGAAGACATATCTGATCAGTATCAGCAAGAAACTACATTCCCTCATAAAATCATCCAAGGTTAGCTTTGAAAAAAAAATTGCCATGGACTCCAAAGATAACCACAAGGCATTCTTTAGCTATGTCAAGAATCTAAGTGGCAATTCTCAGATCTGCTTGGAGTTAGTGCAGAATGGCACAAAATACACTGAACTGACCAATATAGCCAACATGCTGGCAGACAGGTTCAGTGCAAATTTCACCCCCTCTCACCCCCAAAAGGGCCCATAACTATAGCAGAAGAATGTAGTGCCCCTGAAATCACAGACACTCAGGTTAAAACAGCCCTTTCCAAAGCCAAAAACACAGCATCAATGGGACCAGACGGTGTCCCAGACTGCATCCTACACGAGCCCAAAGATGAACTAACCCCTCAACGCACTGTTTAAACTCAGCCTCTCCACAGGCTACGTGCCCACAGAGTGGTGCACAGCAACGGTTATTCCGCTCCACAAAGCTGGAGCCACAACGGACCCCGGCAACTATCTCCCTATAAGCCTGACTAGTTTGGTCTGCAAAGCTATAGTGCGCATCATCATGGATCTCATTAACAGAGACATTGGAAACCACCAAACACTGGACCCAACCCAGTTTGGCTTTTTTAAGGGCAGATCATGCCTCCTAAACCTGGTGGACTTCTTTGAGACAGTTACCAAGGCTATAGATGAGGGAAAGGTGGTCCACATAGCCTACCTAGACCTCACAAAGGCCTTCAACACTATTTCCCACTCATGTATTATAGACAAGCTAACCAGCCTGAACATAAACCCCCTACATCACGAGATGGGTTGCCAACTGGCTCACGAACAGAACCCACATGGTAAGAGTTGCAGGAGCTAGGTCTGACTCTAAACCTGTTATAAGTGGCATTCCCCAGGGCTCAGTCCTAGGACCCCTCCTGTTCAGCATATACTTCTTAGAGGTACAGGCAAGCGCAGGAGGACTATGGCTCACCAAGTTCGCAGATGACTGCAAACTAGGGGCTATAAGTGACTCTCCGGCTGACACAGACATCCTCCAAAAGGACCTCACTGAGACAGATACCTGGTGTCAAAACCATGGTCTCAAGCTAAGTGCCAAAAAGTGCTTAGTCATCCCCTTTGGAAAAAACAAAGTACCCACAAACTACCACATTGGTGGTAGCCCCCTAAATATGGAAGACGTAATAAGGGATCTGGGGACCTAAGTAGATAGTAACCTTTCCTTTGATAATCACATTGCCAAAGTGGTCAGAAAATCCTTATATGTGGCCCACCTAATCACAGAATGGTTTTCATCCAGATCGAAAGAGGTCATTGGGCCCCTCTACGCATCACTCAGCAGACCCATCATAGAGTACAATGCCCCATTTGGGATGTACCTTACAAGATACCTGCAACAACTGGAAAGACCACAGAAGTTCCTCACCAAGAGGATCACTGGTCTCAAGCAGACGCCTTATGCAGCTCGACTGAAGAAACTCCAGCTGTACTCGGTTGCATACCACCTACTCAGAGGTGATCTCTGCCTGCCATACTAGGCCATGTCCAACCCTGAATTGATGGACATGCTCCACCTAAAGAAAACCATATCCCCTCAAGCCCCATGCTCCAGGGATCTAAACCACCCCACAACAATAAATAGAACATGCTGTATGGATAGATTCCTGTCCCAGAGACTTCCCATGCTCTGAAACAAGATTCCAATCTACATTAGGCAGAGCTCCTCGCTAAACCTCTTCAAGAGAAACCTTGACGAGTAGATGGGAAACAGAAAGTTTACCCCAGGGATCACTTCAATGGCTCTGCTGGACAGAGGAACAGGGAACTAATCTAAGGGGGTGGCGAAAGCCAACACATTCCAGCTAGGCTTATAGATGCCTTCGGGCAGATAGCCTAGTACCTACCTATGAACCTATGAACCTATGTGTATTGTATGGTTGGAGACAGTGCCATGTTTGAGTTCGAAGAATGCTGTTAGTTTTCAGGCTTTGGAGTGGGTCCAGAGGTTGACAATCCAAGTTTGGCTCAGCAATTGGGAGCTTTAGGCATATATACAATAGAACATGGGGACTTCGAGGACAGGGATTTGGTTTGGTTTAGATCGGATGGTGTGCATTTGAGCAATATTAGTTTCAAATTATTTAATGTGTATTTGAGATTATTTTTAGAAGGTATGGTGAAAGTTATGAGGTAGAGGATGGGGAACAGCCTGAGATCAGGCTGGTTGGTGGAGAAGACAGACAGGATTGTCGTTTCTTTTTCCCCTCTTGGTGATGTTGTTGATGGTATGGAGTTTTGGGATCAAAGTGAGCTGCTGGATGCTGCTTGATAAAAATAAGTGAGTGGAGTATGGAGGCTGCTTATTTGGACAGGGTGAGCAGGTATGCTGCCCTGATGGATGATTTGGACAGGCTGAGTGGGTATGTTGCTCTGATGGATACTAGAAAGAATCCCATGTTTCCAGTTAATATGTTACATTTATCTGAATAAAGTTACTAGTTTTTGTTGAATTTAATAAAAGGTCATCAAAATCTTTTAGTGTCAGTGTGGATTATTGAAAGGGGATTAGGACAAGCCCAGTTATGGCTAACAATTGGCAGGAAATAATTAGGTAAAGTGTCTGATAATGAATATGTCCTAAAAAAATTAAATTTGTAAGCATGATGGATATCCTTCATGATATTATGAGACTTTAATTTTGCACTATACGAGGAATGCATTTCTTATGACAGAGGCAGGCTTAGATCTGTCAGAAATGTGAATAGGATTCTCAGGCAATAGTCAAATGATAACCCAGTTACTTTTTCATACAGCACTCAAGAAATCTTCAAAACTGTATTATTCTCACCTCTTCTCAGATCTCCAAGTAACAAAAAACGAAAGTCAGATTTAATGAGTTTTCTAAAATAGAATATGCTGTTTACTATTTTATTTTATTCTTACTGACTTCAAATCTTGTTAAGTATACTTACTCATCTTGCCCGATATTTTCATGAAACTTTGATTTAGCTATGTATGTACCCACTCCTTCTGGGAAGGCTGGCACTTTTGCTATTTATTCTAATAATATATTGGCAGAGACTAGCATCAAAATTGTTTAATGTAACACACACGCACACATACACACACACACACACACACACACACACACACACACACACACACACACACACACACACACACACACACACACACACACACACACACACACACACACACACACACACACACACGTGTACATGCATACACATACACACTCACATCCACACAAAAATCTTGCACATGCAGAAAAGTGCTACGCAAATGCATAGCTCTAAAAATCCAGAATAAATGTAGTAATTTGCTTTGCTGCTGTACCGTAAATGTGCAGAAATTTCAAAACAACAGGGAAGATATAAAAAAAAGATAATTTATTAACTCATTTGGAGAAATGGGTATTATTTTGTCCAATTAAATGTGTCTACTGCCAAATATCCATATACTTTAGTACGTAATACAGTCTTAACAGGAAAACTGTGACACTATTTATTTGCTTCCATTTAAGGACAGGGTACTTCTATTGGAAATAAAGTTATTTTTCAGTAGCAATCTGAGATGTAAATTTTCTTTAAAATTCTAGAAAAATATTACAGAACAATTAAACTGCAGTTCATACTACTGCTTACATATACCAGACAAATGAGAAGTAAACATCGAGCAGCTATTAAAAGCAGCTATTACATGCTCAAATGGACATTAAGGACATAATTAATAATTACTGACACTGCTTTGTTCTCCACACAAAGGAATAGATTTTAAAAAGTGGCAATAAACCTTCCTGTTTAAGACTGCTTACTATTTGAAGCAATTAGGCTATTACAAAACAATTAATTCACAGGCTGCATCTACTACATAGGCTGAACAGTAGCTAGCATTTACCCAGCAATCTGGCAATGCTTTGAAGCAGATCTGTGCCAAAGTAAAATTAGTTGCATAAATGCCATATGGCACTTACATCATTTTTATATACTGTCAGAGTCTGAGGTAAGACTGTCCCCAGGATTCAGCAAGCTCTGCACGGAGTGCAGGAATAGTGCAAGAGCTGCGGCAGGCAATATGGCCAAAGAGCGATCCGGGAATGAGATCCCAGGACATGCACAAGCACTCCTACACTGTTCCTGCATGGACACAACTGCTATATGCTAATTACCCCATTTGCTGGTGAAAACCATGCAAATGAGGTGAATTAGTGATCCAAGAAGCAGCCAGGTGTCTGTGCAGGAATAGTGTAACCTGCAGAAATGTATTCGGTTACTAACCGAATACAATTCTGCAAATTACAAAACGGAGCCATGACAGCTCCAAAGAAAGCATTTATTCAATGCAGTAGACATGCCAATGGCCAAATATATGGCCATTGGCATGGGAAATAGTTGCAAAATTATAAAAAATAACTTTCTTTTGGCCGATTTCGGACATTTAAGTGTAGGACAGTGATGTGCAAATCGGATCTGCCCAAAAATAAGAAAAAAAGTTGGAAATAAGCTTTTAAACCCAAATCAGCATTTTGCCATGATAGTCAGTGGCATGCATAAGACAACAATACCAGGAAATAGTGGTTGCTAAGGGGGAAGGCTCAGTGTGAGTGTGGAAACTATGAATTAGAATTCTGTTTTATGCAAATGAGGGGACTGATACTGAATTACAGAATTCCTCTCAGTGTTAGCTTGCACCTAACCACGTAGGTGCAGCAACAGCATGGTATAAGAGGTATATGACCTCATAAGTGGGAGTGTCATGCATGCTGTAAGCTTACTGGAGCTCTGTGGCCCATGCTTGCCCTTAGCTAAGCACAGCTAAGGAAGGGGGTGTGTATGAGGCTGCCTAGCAGTGTTTACATTGTCTAAATGGGTGTGCGTGCCACACACTGGGTTTTAAACAAAACAAAAAAACAGAGGATATAGCAGCTCTGTTCACATCTGAGCACTGGGTATGCGTGGCACACCTCAGGGCTTACACGGGAAGGTAATGGGATGGGAAAACAGCAGTAGGAAGGCAATCAAGGAGAACTAGCATAGCTGGCAGGTGAAATGTATCAGAATAAGCCAATTACACAGGCAGCAACCTAGCACAGCGCACTACTATAAACTATGCAAAAACCTTTCACTCTGGTTTTTCCCACAAACTTTACACCACTGGTGTACACAGATGGGGAAATTTTATCTGACAAAACTAACAAAATGTTAAGGGCTGCTATTGCTCTCATACACCAATATGTGGAAGAGACTGAGGGTGGCAAGGATGTGAATGCTAATGAGCAACCCTCAGTGAGGAGGAGGAGGAGGAGAAGAGTGTACAGTATCCAGGGTAACCTACCAGGGGCTACATGAACTGGAGATAGTGGAGCACTATAGGGTGGACAGGGACATTCTACAGAAAATTGTTGAGCTGTGCTGGCCACACCTCACACACAGAACCAAACAGAGGGGAACCCATTCCAGTGGATATCAAGGCATGTGTAGGCTTAAGAATACTAGCCACAGGTACCTTCCAAAGACCAACTTGGGATACCATAGGGATCTCACAGGCATCAGCATCCAGGGTACTCCACCAGTTCCTGGATGCCATGTCAGCACATGTCAGTGAGCACATACATTTCTTCAACACCCGTGAGGCATTGACCAGCAATATGCGCCTCTTCCACCAAATATCAGACAACCCTGAGGTAGTGGGTGCTACAGACTGCAAGCACATACACATCAAAGTACCACCCGGTGAGCGAGGTAGGGTCTACATAAACTGCAAGGGCTTCCCCTCCATCAACTGCCAGGCCATGTGCAATGCCCATGGCATTATCTTGAATGTGTGTGCTGGCAGCCCTGGAAGCTATCACGACTCCCACATCTGGCATATGGCACAACTATAGCAGAAATCTGCCATTGGGGGCATCCCATATGGCCACCAAGTGGGGGATGCTGGTTATGCACTTCAGCTGTGGCTGATAACACCCATTAGAAATACACACACACCTGAACAAGAACTCCATAATGAGGCACACGCACAAACCAGAATCATAACAGAGCATGTGTTTGGGATGCTCAAGTCACGGTTCCGCTGCCTGGACATATCCAGTGGACCCTTGCAGTACTCTCCAGCTACATATACACACATGTTCATTGTATGTGCCATACTATATAATATGATCCTGCGGAAACAGCTGCAGCAGGAGCAGCATGGGGCAAGGTTACACAGCCCTCCACCATTGCCAAGGCCATCACAGGCACAGAGGGACTAGGAGGAGGAACAACCTGAGCCTGGCCATGTAGGCAGAAGGAGGCATGCCCAGGCTTTGGCAAAGAGCCAGTGCGTAGCACATACACTGACATGGTAGTGACCCAGGGAATGACAACTCTCTCTGACTCACACATACAGTACAAGGGATGCAAACATGACACTACCTGTACTTTACTATGTATAGGGAGTGTACTATGTGCATCTGACATAGTCAGCCCTTCAGCACCATCCTCAATACTGGTATAGCCACAATGTAAGTCACTCTTCCTATCAATTGCTGAATGGAGTAGTATGTCCTGCTAGTTGTATCTATTGTATGGATGTGAGCACGCAAGGGAATCGGGTGGCTGAATTGGATGGCAGCAGATAGTGGACACCTATTTGGGCAACATGAAATCCATAACAAATACTGGTGTCAACAAAGTAGGCAGTACTAGAAAAGGTGACAAATCCCACTACAGTACATGTGGTTGCTCAAATATGAGTGTATATGACAAACACATACTTGTCAGTGAGGCTCACATACCCAACACCAGCCTCAGCCAGCAGGACAGGTGTAGATGACCATAAAGAAAGGCTGTGCTAAGGCCACCAATTGATGGCAATGGTGAACAGCCCTCCTCCAGACCTACACAGACAGACTACAACAGGTCTGGCAGTTGTATGTTAGTTCTGATGGGTAAGATGTCTGAAACTGAAATGTAGGTCAATAAAACCTAAGATCTGTACTCAAATGATATGCCTCTAGTCTGCATGATAGGTCAAAATACAAAATGTAATGGAAGCCAATAGAGTACCTGAAATACCAGTACAGTCATAGCAAATGTTTAAAGTAATCAGGTGTGCCCCCCCCCCCACAATCTTACGTAGAAATGCAGTAACATGTAGGTGTGGGTTTAATAACAGTGGAGCACAGATTACCTGAGCTGGCCCAATTTACAGGATAGGTTGTTGCATGTGTACAATATGCAGGGGTCCGTTTGTTAGGTTGTTGTGTGTTCAATATTGTCTGGAAGTGGTCAGCATGTAGGCATGGAGGGTTGTGTCTTGGTGGCCTATGCCCAGTAATGTTGTTGATAGGTCCATGTTCCGTCATGTAGTGTGTGAAGTCTGAAACTTTGATGTGTGCCCATACTACCCCTGTCTGCAAACCCAGTAATGAGTGGCTACAAACCTGCTCGTAAACCACAATGTGAAGGGGAACTGACCAGATATATTAGCCCTGCTTCTGGGTAACCTGGGTGAATCTGTACAGCTGAGAGGTATGACCACAGCAGGATATGGTCATTCTGTAATGTCGATATATGTACAACCAGGGGATACTCAGCCACTGCAATAGCAAGTGTCTGCAGCTACCCCTCCAGAATGGCATGAGTGTGCAAGAATATGTAGGCTGCAGACCACAATACTGGACACAGCTTCATTAATCTTGTATTTCCCAAGAAATGACTGTGAGCAAATAAGTATATATGTCAGTAGCTGATGACATAAGACAACACACTTTAAAACAGTACACATGTCTGAATATATCTGCTAACACCAACCATGTAACACAAGCAGCACAGACACAATAGTTATGGTATTCCACTATCTGTCACCCATTGTGACTCCATATTGTCAACCTATCTACAGATATCCTGCAGAAACAGGTTGCTAGCTGTAGGTGTAGAATGGAGTACAACCTAACTGGAATGGATTCACACACTCAGTACAGAAGGTCATCCTGGGCATGCTCCTACACTTACAGAAATGAAGCCCATGTCTGACAACACAGTGGACTACAGATATCTGTCAGTCGCAGATGTCTGTGCACACACACCACATTGTACACCATTCATGCTTTGCACATAAATTGGATAAGAATACTCACACATATCCAAAGCCAACACACTATAATATGTCAAACATACACACACAGAGATGTGGGGAAGAAAAAGAGACAGACAGTGACAGAGAGATTTCCATAATGAGGCCTATCCCTCCACCGCACATCCAATTGGCCAATATCACATAATGTGCTGATGTTAATCACTGTAGACATTGCTTTTGGTAGCCCTCAGCCCTATAATGTCTATGGTGCTTGTGATAACTGTGTAACACGATAGTACTAATTAGTATTCATCTAGCATTTGTCTGTGGGTCTATAACATATGAGAGAATTGCACAAACTGTGAACACTCATAATATCGAATGTACCAGACCTCGAAGTGCATTTTCTGAGATCGCAGTACAGTAAAAAATCGGACATTTGCCTTTTCCTCACTGTAGTGGGATCTCTGAGTTGGAATATATATTTAGCAGGGGGTGCAGGGGGTGCAGCCCCCCAGAATAGGAAGTTCGAGGTCCGGTACTTTTGATATATTATGAGCTTTCGCAATTTGTGCGATTCGCTCATATGATATAGACCCGTGTGTGTGTGTGTTTCCAGAGGAATGGTTTATGGCCCATTCACACACATGCACTACCCATTGCCCATGTTAGCACTCCTGCTAATGCCAGTCACCTTGAAATAACCCTCTGGCCAAGTATTAGCCCTAAAACCTGTGTGGCACTTCTGATATGTGTGTAATACTATATTTTCAAAAACTAGTTAGGTAGGAGTTCTAATCCCAGACAAGGTAACTGTCAAACTCTGTGTGTGTGTGCGTGTGTGTGTGTGTGGTGATGAATGGTTTTGAGGCCATTTACAGTCACTACACCTCCCATTGCCCTACTTTAGCAAGCCTGCTGATGCCAGTCACCTTGAAATAGCCCTTTGGAAAAGTGCAAGCCCCATAAGCTCCATGGCACTTGCAATAACTGTATAATGCTCTAGTGTAGCATACTAGTTAGGTAGGAGCTCTAATCCCAGACATGGCAACTCTGTATGTGTCTGTGTGTGGTTGGAGATGAATGATTTTGAGGCCATTCACAGTCATTACACCTCCCATTGCCCTACTTTAGCATGCCTGCTGATGTCAGTCACCTTGAAATAACCCTTTGGACAAGTGCTAGCCCCATAATCTACATGTCACTTGTGATAACTGTGTAATTCTATAGTGTAGCATACTACTTAGGCAGGTGATCTAATCCCAGACATGGCACCTGGAAACTATGTTTGTGTGTGTGTGAATGAATGATTTTGAGGCCATTCACAGTCACTACACCTCCCACTGCCCTACTTTAGCAAGCCTGCTGATGTCGGTCACCTTGAAATAACCCTTTGGACAAACACCAGCCCCATGAACTTCATGGTGCTTGCGATAACTGCGTAATGCTATAGTGTAGCATACTAATTAGGTAGATGATCTAATCCCAGACATGGCAACCATAAAAATTGTTTCCAAAGCCAACTTTACACTTTTTAAAACAGAAGTGGAAAACTTCACAACACCCATGCAGACAGACAATAGAGGTACGACTGCTGAATCCTGGACAAATGCACTTTATAAGCACTTACACAAGTGCATGGGTCATACTATCCCTAACAGAGCCAAGATGCTATCCTCCAAAAAAGGAAGCCAATTTGGTGGTGCCCTGCCATTAACAAACTCTACAACAGAAAAAAAAAAACTGTTGCAAAAAAGAGTACAATCGCATGATTGGAGGAACTTCCTGGTCAGCCTCAGTAAGAAGCTGAGATCCCTCATAAAATCCTCCAAAGCTAGTTACAAAAACAAAATCACCACTGATTCTAAAGACAACCACAAAGCATTCTATAACTATGTCAAGAATCTCAATGGCAACCCTCCAATCTGCTTTGAGTTACAGCACAATGGCATTAAATATATAAAGCCAACTGATATTGCCAACATCCTGGCAGATAGGTTCAGTAATAACTTTATTCCCCCCCTCACCCCCTAAAGGGCCCATCTCTATACCGGAAGAATGCAAACTTCCTGTAATCAAGGCTGCACAGGTAAAAACCACACTCTCCAAAGCCAAGAACACAGCATCCATGGGACCTGACAACATCCCAGGAAGCATTCTACATGAACTACAGAATGAACTGGCACCCCACCTAAGCACCATGTTCAATCACAGCCTCACCTCAGGCTTTGTGCCTACTGAATTGTGCATAGTGACGCTTATCCCACTCCACAAAGGAGTGGCCAGCACGGATCCCAGGAACTACCACCCCATTAGCCTAATGAGCCCGGTCTGCAAGGCCATGGAATGTATAATCATGGAACTTATAAACAAAGACATTGGTAATCTCCAAACTCTGGACCCCACCCAGTTTGGGTTTGCAAAAGACAGATCATATCTCCTAAACCTGATAGACTTCTTTGAAGCAGTCACCAAAGCTGTAGACGAGGGGAAGGTGGTTCACACAGCTTATCTAGATCTCACTAAGGCTTTTGACACCATCCCCCACTCTGGAATTATAGATAAACTCACTAAACTAGGTATAAATCCCTAATTCACAAAATGGGTTACCAACTGGCTCACTGACAGAACCCGCACTGTGAAAGTAGCAGACTCCAAATCCGACTTCAGACCAGTGATAAGTGGAGTACCACAGGGTTCAGTCCTGGCTCCTCTCCTGTTTGGTATATACTTTTCTGAAGTACAGGCTAACACAGAAGATCTTTGGCTAATGAAGTTCACAGATGACTGCAAACTAGCAGCCATAATCAAAACTCCTAAAGATGTGGACATCCTACAAAAGTGCCTCACTGAGACAAATGCCTGCTGTCAAAGCCATGGCCTCAAGCTCAATGCCAAAAAGTGCATTGTCATCCCCTTTGGTAAAAACTCTGTACCCATGAGCTACCACATAGGTGGTAGTCTACTTAACACCGAAAGGGTGATAAGAGACCTTGGGACACAGGTGGACAGTACTCGCTCCTTTGATAATCACATCACCACAGTAGTCAGGAAATCCTTCTACATGGCAAACCTCATCACAAAAGGTTTCTCATCCAAGAAAAAAGAGGTCATTGTTCCCCTCTACTCATCACTCTTTAGATCCATTATAGAGTACAACACCCCTTTTGGTATGTACCTCACAAGACATCTACAGCAAATGAAAAGGCCAAAGAAGTACCTCACAAAGAGGATTACCGGCCTCAAACAGATGCCCTATACAGACCATCTCAAAAAACTCCAGCTTTACTCCATCACATATCGCCTACTCAGAGGCGATCTCTGCCTAACATACAAAGCTATGTCAGACCCAGAGCTGTTGGACATGCTCCACTTAAAGAAATCCCAATCCCTCCGAGCTACATGCTCTAGGGACCTAAACCTTGTCACCACAATAACAGAACATGCTAGAGGGATAGATTTTTGTCCCAGAGACTTCCTATACTCTGGAACAAACTACTTATCTATATCAAACAAAGATCCTCATTAGCACTCTTCAAGAAAAATCTTGCTGATTGGACAGGAAACAGGAAATTCATCCCAGGGATCACCTCTGTGGCTCTGCTCGACAGGGGCAAAGGAAAATTATTTTCTTGGGTGGCAAAAGCCAGGGCACCTTTTTGGCTAGGCTTATATAGGCCCTAGGGCCAACAGCCTAGTACCTACCTATAAACCTACTTATGAACCTATGTATGTGTGTGTGTGTGTGTGTGTGTGTGTGTGTGTGTGTGTGTGTGTGTGTGTGTGTGTGTGTGTGTGTGTGTGTGTGTGTGTGTGTGTGTGTGTGTGTGTGTGTGTGTGTGTGGAGATGAATGATTTTGAGGCCATTCACAGTCACTACACCTTCCATTGCCCTACTTTAGCATGCCTGCTGATGTCAGTCACCTTGAAATAACCATTTGAACAAGTGCCAGCCCCATAAGCTTCATGGCTCTTGTGATAACTGTGTAATACTGTAGTGTAGCATACTAATTAGGTAGGAGTTCTTATTCCAGAGATGTCAACTGTGAAGCTGTATGTGTTTGTGTAAGAGAGTGTGTGTGTCTTTGATGATACCTGATTTTATGGACATTTACACGTACTACTCTCCCCTTACCCCTCCTTTAGCACTTCTACTGATGTTAGTCACCTTCAAAGATACCTGTGGAGAGCTCTCCAACATATAAGCTCCATGGCACTTGTGATAACTGTGTAATAATATAGTGTAGCATGTTAGGTAGGAGTCCTAATCCCAGAGATGGCAACTGTGAAACTGTATGAAAGAGTGTGTGCATCTTTGATGATACCTGATTATATGAACAGTCACACTTACTACTCTCCCCTTACCCCTCCTTTAGCACTGCTGCTGATGTTAGTCACCTTCAAAGATACTTTGGCACAGCTTTCCAACATGTAATCTCCATGGAGCGTGGCATAAATGCGGGACAATGTAGTAGCAGTAACTACATA
Source organism: Protopterus annectens (assembly GCF_019279795.1). Classification (NCBI taxonomy): domain Eukaryota; kingdom Metazoa; phylum Chordata; order Ceratodontiformes; family Protopteridae; genus Protopterus; species Protopterus annectens. The sequence goes on from NC_056726.1 coordinate 136,410,145, forward strand.
GTTATGGGTTTGAATCTCATCTGTGGCAAGTGTTTATGTGTGTGTACATATGCATGTCTGTACCTCAAATATTTTGGCCCAATTTACACTCAGTACACATCTCAGAGTCTGACTTTGCAGTCCTGCAGACATCATCCACCTTAGAAGTACCTGTTGCCAACCCTAAACCATGTAAGGTCAGTGGTGCATGTGGTAAATGTATAGCATAATGGTCTGTAAAGATTGTTAGATAGAGGTTTGAACATCAACCCTAGCAAATGTAAATGTGTGTGTAGGGTAAAATTATTTTTGGGATCTCTCACCCACTACATCACCCTATGCCAGTATTTGCAAGGGTTGGTGATGTTCCTCACCTTAGAAGTACCTTGGGACAACATCCATCTTGTAAGCTCTGTGGCGAGTGCGATACATGTGGTAAACTATAATAGTAATACATAGTTAGGTAGAGGTTTGAATCTCAGTATTGGCAAGTGTGTGTGTCTGTCATCAGTATGTTGTGTGGAGGTTGCTGTGATTGTGTAATAACAGGATCCATTGTGGAGTGGGTTTTGCTAAATTATGTTGAGGACCTAGTATATGTCACAATGCCCATCTTACAAGGACAACAGATGTCAGACACCAGAGAGGCTGCTGTAGGCAATCCATAGCCCTACATGTGACATTATGGATTGGTTAACAATATAGGCAACCCTTCTATTACTCAGACAACACTCTCCACCCATGTCTCATACACAAACACACTTGTGTAGTATTGGTAGTTCCCTGCATATTGCCTCACAGATGGTAACCATGGTGTGATTGCAGGGGACTACATGCCTGTTGACCATGACAGTGCCACTGACATCAGAAAGTACTTTGATGTGTTACATTTCTTGAATGTGTGTTATCCAGCAAGTAAAAGGACATGGCACCCTGTTCCATCCCCGCAGTAGGCAAATAAATGTGTACAGTGGCCCCTTTGCTATGTTCCCCACTGACACCTGCAACAACTGTAGAGTCTGCAAACATAACCCCCAAAGGGAATACCATACCTTATACACATGCCCTGTATGGACAGATGTCACTAACTCCACTGAATACCTGTATCATGCTGTCAATGTAGGTGCAAGCATAACCTCAGTGACATAGCAAGGTCTCACCAAATGACATCAGAAATGCTACATCAGAATATAACAATCTGTCCACACAACATTCCCCAGAGACCTCTAGTACACTTCCACACATCAAAGAACTTGCATGTGGGACATGTGCACAACCCAGACACTGTCCATGTTATGGAATATAAATCACATACATGGGAATCAGTGCACATCACTGGCCATCCAAAATAGTAACCCAGATGAGTGGATGGTGAATACAATACCCACCTCTGGAGACCATTCCAGGGACTACACCCATGAGCCACACTGGGGACTATTGTCATGTGGCCTGATGCCAAGCTATTCCCTTTGCCTAACCTTGTACAGCCTTCAGGCCCATTCAACTACTACACACCTGTGAAGCAATGAACCTATGCATCTCAGTACTGGCATATGTGTGTGTGTGTGTGTGTGTGTGTGTGTGTGTGTGTGTGTGTGTGTGTGTGTGTGTGTGTGTGTGTGTTTGTTTGTGTGTAGATGAATGATTTTGAAGCCATTCACACTCACTACACCAACCACTGCCATACTTTAGCATGTCCGCTGATGTCATGTTTCAGCCCTATAAGTTCTGTGGTGCTTGCAATAATTGTGTAATACTGTAGTGTACCAAACTAGTTAGATAGGAGTTCTACTCCTGATCCTGCCGACTGTGATAATATGTGTGTTTCTCTGAGAGAGAGAGAGAGAGAGAGTGTGTGTGTGTGTGAGTGTGTGTGTGTGTGTGTGTGTGTGTGTGTGTGTGTGTGTGTGTGTGTGTGTGTGTCTTTGTTGATACCTGATTTTGTGGACATTCACACTTACTACACTTCCCTTACCCCTCCATTAGCACTGCTGCTGATGTCATTCACCTTCAAAGATACATTTGGACAGCTTTCCAACATGTACGCTCCGTGGTGCATGCAATAACTGTGTAAGACTGCAATAGCAATACATATCCAGGTAGGGGTTTGAAACTCAATACTGGTAAGTGTTTGTGTGTATGTCATCTGTATCCTGTGAGGGCGTTGAGGTGATTTTGTAATGACAGGATCCATTGCAGTGTGGGTTTTGCTACATCATTATATTGAGGATCTATATGTCCCAATGTCTACATTACAAGGCTAACAGTTTTCAAACACTGTAGAGATTGTTGTACACAATCCTCAACCATAAATGTGTACAGCCATGTGCAATTACTATGTGACAGTATGGATTAGTAAACAATATAGGCAACCAATATAATACCCAGATACCACTGTCCACCCACTAATAATACACAAACACACTTGGCTCTTACTCTCTTCCTTTCTTACGTTCTCTCTGTCTCTCTGTCTCTGTCTCTCTCTGTCTCTCTCTCTCTCTCTCTCTCTCCCCCTCTCTGGTGGATGTGGAAAAGTGCATCTGTTTTGCACAGACAGCAGCTTGAGTTTTTTAGGTAATTCTCATGATCAGCTGATGGCCTGTGCATGAATTGGAGTCCCCCACTTGCTAATTGCATGTGGAACATCTGTGGTATCATTCCTATAGCCAACTGCATGGAAACACACTCTTATAACTAAGCACTTCATGTGGGTGTTGGCCCTTTTCCTTCACTGTGAGCAGGACTTCATGTGGGTGTCTGACAAACAGCATCACAGAGGGTAGTTGGAAATACTTCTTACAACATACACTGTGGAGACAGGCTGAAAAACATGAGGAGGATGCTCCAGACATGGGGACAGAATGTAAGTATTGCTGTTCTACATTTGAAGTAATATTGGTTTAACAGGGTTTGTGTGGATATGGCTGTTCTACATGATTTAAAGTCTGGCATGACAGTGTTATGTGGCTGAGGAAACTCTCACCTGTAGGGCTATCTGCAGACTGGCCAGAGTTTGGAGTGTTAGATGTGGTGTGTTACTCACACATTTCCTATCTTTAGAAATAGCATACTCTGATGACTGCAGTTAGTACATGGTGACATCCATGTGAGTCACTGACTTCATATCCCTCATAAGAGATATGTCACAACAAACCCTGTTACACCAGGAATTTTCTCAATTTATCACAGCAATATGTCAATATTTGCCCTGTGTTTGTGCTTCTGTCCCCCAAGTCTGTCACCCTTTGTCCATATGCCATGCAGTAAGAGTTGCATATGTACAGTATATCATTATTTACTGACATCATTCCTGATACCAAGCCAGTGAGATATTAGACTGCTACACTTGTTATGTATAGTAGGCCTTATATTAGAGGACAAAACCTGGACATTCAGTTGTAGTCTGTACCGTAGTGAGGTTTGTGTACTTATGGTGATTGTTAACAGAGTGTCAGTATTGTGTAGCAGTGTATTGTGAATATGTTACTTGGCCTGTGTACAGACTGTGGTAGATGTCAGTGTTCTTGGTCCTGTTCTATCTGATGTTGCATGCTGCTCCAGTTTCTGGTACCCTATGAGCATTTATGTTTGTAGGACCAGACTGAGACATGTCCCATACCACAGTCAGGCATCAGACTATACTGTGAATTGGGCCAGTATATGTAGGGTTAGTGTGTGAGTTGAAAATATGAGGATGGTTTTGTTCACACAGTCCATATACTGTAATATTAATTAGGAAAAAAAAAACACTGTAAGAAACTTCTCTGTGTGGAAGATTTCCAGTCCATATATCTCTAGTTAATTACTGTATATTAATCAGATCAGACAATAGTAGTAGAAGTAGCGAACTTAAACTCGTCTTAAGTCAAAATAAAAAATAATAGAAAATATATAATTGTACAGCATTACTAAGTATTCGAAAGTAATCCAAGCAAGGCAGGCAGTCTGTTTCCAGTCAGAAATCCTTTATTAAGTACACAGATAAGCGATCCAAGTACCCTCTGAGTCCTGGCAAATGTGTGTATGTGTGTGAATGTGCATATTTGTAGGAGACAGCATTCTGAGGCCACATACTCCAAATACAATAAACCCTGACATACATTTTAAGGGATAGTGATGTTGCTGACATTAGGAGAGCCATGACAAACCCTCACCTTACTATCCTTGTGGCATGTGCAATAAATGCATATCCCAGTAGTAGCACTGATTAGATAGACAAGGGGTTGTATTTCAGTCCTGGTCAATGTGTGATTGTGCGTATGCCAGAGCTTTATCATGGTTTTCAGTGAGTACTATGTCCAATGTGGGGTGTGGGTGCTGGGTATACTGTCTTTACACAACGGTACCCCCAGTGCATGTCCCAAGGTCCACTGTATAAGGATCGCTGCATCATCAACCATACAGGTAACTGATTACACTATCCAGCCTAATGATGCATGTACTGTATGCAAATTCTCTGTAACAGAATGAATTCACTGACAAGGTAGTTAGCACTGCTAAACCCAGGTCTGTCAGATGTGTCTATGACTGTGTTTGTCAATGTATATATGACAGTATGTCATACTATGTATTGTTCATTTAACACCCAGTACATCCCCTTTTACCATACTGTACAAGGCCTGGTGTTGTTCTTCACTTAACAGGAAATTCAGGACACACCTCACCCTAAAAGCTCTGTGATGTGTGCAATGAAAGCCAAACACATTAGTAGCAATAACAATCTAGGTAGGGGTTCTACTCTCAGTGTTGCCAAGTAAGTGTGTGTGTATATGTAGCCACTCCTGCAAGATCACGGATGTTGTCAAGTACAGCAGAATGAGTAGCCCTCTGGAGCCTCAGACTCTGTCTGGTGTAATGTTCCACATGCCTGTACCTTCATGATGGCCAAAACATGCATCTGGTGACACCTGCTGTGGCACTATTGCCAGGGGCTTGATGGCCAGCAGCCCTACTATGAACACCCTTGTACATCTGCCTGTGTGGTACCTTGCCGGTCATCGGGCTATGGCTGCTGTGTACAGACACATTTGCTATAGTCCTCACACTGTCCTGTCCCATGCCACCACCCACCAACTGTCCCTCATCTAGGTATGTATGGGCATTGAGATTGTGTGCGGGGATGGGGTGGATAAAAGTGGGATGTCAACCAATGGCACAGCTTCAGTGCCTGACAACACTGCCTGTACCTCACCATGCCTATCATCATTGTCAGAGTATGTATGGACACTAACATCAGTTTGCCGGCAGGAGGGACCCTGACCCACCTCACTACCTGTACCCACCTCGCCACCTGTGAGGGGCAAACAAAAAATGTAATTTAAGACCTGTACATTATGGTTTACCTCTACACACACACACACACACACACACACACACACACACACACACACACACACACACACACACACACATACACACACACACACACACACACACACACACACACACACACACACACACACACACACAGGTGAGGTGGCACAAAGATATTACACAGACCTCTCATTACCCAACAGTCAACATGCATGACATATGGCGCTCAACAGCATGCACTGCAGCCATACTCAGTCCTTGTTACCAACATTATACATATCTGTGATGCATAAGTTGTGTTAGTAGGTGATGCTCCTTCCCCTGAAAAACACAGCACCCATGTACACAGTATTGTTGTGCACCTGTACAAAACCCTGGCGTGTACTCTGCACCATACCTCACAAGTGTACACACCATTGGTGAATGTGTATATGTGTGGCAGTTATGTTTTTCTCTGTTGCTCACAGCTCCTATATGTTTGCCTGACACATACCTGAGATGATATGAGGACTGATGTCAATAGTTAATGCCTGACCTCTGATTTGCAGATCTCATCATTAGCAGTGCATATATGAGCAATAAAGTCTGATTACAGTGACAACCTTCAAAGCTTAATGTGAATATGAGGAGTGTAGACACCCTTATTGACATGCCAGCCTCTTCCATGGTATGCAATGGGGCCACCATACTGCATATGTTAACATTACACACAACTGATATGTGACATATGACCTGTACAATCCAATGCAGTATCGAACAAATGTGTTAGTCATGCAGATGTTGAATGAGATGCATACAATATGTGGGTTGCATAAGTGTGCACACCCTTAACAAAATGGTTTGTTGCAGCACCTGTTAAGTGGACTACAGCAGTCACTATTCCTGGAAGGGGTATACTAGCATGGCCCATCTTCACTTGCTATTATTTGGTCACTCCACCCTACAAATGGCCCCCAACTCTGCAGCTCATGTGCACAGCCCCTGGGCATCATACAGTGGCTTCACTATTGCTGTGAAGTCAGAGTTATGTCTGACACAATTCATGACCTTTACTGTGTTCAGATACAGCCATTCTTAGCGAGCTTTGGATGTATGCTTCAGTTTACTGTTGTGTTTCAGGATGGCACTCCTCCCCATCCTCAGCCTTATTGCAGATGCTTGATAACTATTGGCCACACATGGGTGTTATCTTGCAGTGTTTCAAATTCTGAATGCCATGTCTACCGGCCTAGTTCCTGCTAATGGACAACAAACCTAAAGGTGTACACTGGCACCAGCAAAGTAAAAATGGGGATGGTAGCCCTGAGGTGGAGTGAGGTGTTGCTTGTGCACCACATGTATCTTTATGAATACTGTCTGTAGGTTTCAGACTTGGTCTCATGACACCATTACACATTGCAACACATGCTTTTGGGAGACTTGATGTTATGCATATGCTATCTGTAGAGAGCCCTGGATGATGTTGCCTGTGAAACAACTCTTCTGTCTGATTACCTTAACCCATATGTCACACTTATGCAGATTCTAGGTGATTGTCGACACAGGTACTGCACAGGCAGTACTTGCTAGACATTCCTGCAAGTCCCTCAGGGTTGCTGCATATTTCTGGGCAGCCTTCATGACCAGTTTGCAGCATGTGTTGTCATCTGATTTGGATGGGCATCTGTTTATTTTCTACATTAATGTTGTCCCATACTTCATACACACATACATGACTGTCTGCACTGTTTGCCATGGTATATGCAATGGTGAGGTAAGGCTACTTTTCCCACTCCTGAGTGCTGCATTTTAGATACGGGATCCATTTCATGGTTTGTAAGATGTGTGCAAGCTATGAATGCCTCTGTTGCAGGTGAGTGGACAAATGTCATGGACATACTTCCTGGACAGCAGACCATTACTTTGTGTGACATTGAGGCCCTGTACTTGATGGAAGGTCTGTACTCAAGAAGAGTGAATGCTATCACTACCTCACATGCTGTTCCACAATATGTTATTTAGAGTGTGTGCACACATATACTTCTAGTGTATGTTAAGGTATGCATTCCCCATATTTCTTGTCCTAACATAAGTTTCCATATTACACATTCATTTCTCATGTTAGGATCACATTACAGGTTGTAAAAGGAGTGGAATGTGGTATTGTGATTTGCCTTTGTTTAGATCACAAACAGTTGCCATTGTAATAGTGGTGTATACACAGTTGTAGCCACTGTATAAGGGTAATATTTCTGACATGTCCCTACTGTAGGCCATTTGTCCCACCATTATGTTCATCTCTGTCCACACATCTAACACTGACAGGTTGTTAGGTATACTGCAGAATTCTTACATACCCTTCAGATATGCCACCATGGTGACCACTGTGATGCAGTGCAGTTAACAGCAACAATAAGGGAACATGTACAGCGTGCATTATGGATAGGTGTGTTACAGGTGTGCATAGCAAACAGCATGGCCATAACATGGCTGGTGTACTGGCAAATCTGAACAAAACAACTACATACTCACCAACTACAGGCTGCTGCCCCAGTTGTATACCAGAGGGACCAAAATAGTTGTGTGAGAGATGTAATGTCAGTAGCCACAACTGTGGCACTGGTACAGAGTGGGAGCAGCATTTCAGCACATCAACAGTACAAACCCACAATACTAGAGATTATGCACATCTGTTCATTACTACACTGCAGCAACAGACTATCTTATCTGACATATGCATGCTGATACTTTACAGATGAAAATGGATACGCAACAGTGGTCTACTAATGTGCCCTGGGGCCTTACCTGCACACTTCTCATCCATTGTGTAAGTGGCACCCACCTCCATAATGCTGTCTTTAGCTTGCTGGCTTGGCTGGCGGGCAGGTGCCCCAAAGCTGGCAAGGAGCTCCTCAGCATGCGTCAGTGGGGGCTGGATGGCATGACCCCCACCTGTGGCTAGCTGGTCCCTCCTAACTGCAGCAGCACATTGACAGGTGTGGCAGATCAGATCCATGCAGTGATGTTGCACCTGCTCATAATTGTGGTTGTGCAGGCTGACATCGTTTACCCTTTGGACAAGCTCAGTTCACAGATTGGTCCTCTCCTGCAGATCCTCGGCCCTGCAGCCAAAGAGGATGGCATGATGGACTATGAGGAACTGGATTATAGCATCATTTTCCAGGGGTGTGTATGTGGGCATGCATTCCAGGGACATTGTACCTGGAAGACATAAACAGAATAAAAGGTCAGGGGACCTCATACAGTTGTCCACGTGGACATAAACAGTGAGTATTACTTGCAAATAATCCAGACTATACCATAACACTGTAAGCTATCATGGCTTGTACATTTTGCATTACACTCCTGACCCTGACCTGTCCAGTTCTCCCAATGTTGGACACATAATGGCATAATCCACTATACACCATTAATTTCTGTGTAGAGAGATGACAAATGCCATCTTCCATATGGATGGTGCGTGGATGGCGACATGAGTGCGTTTGACTGTAGTGTGTGATGGGACTGTGAGCACATGCTTGTGTTAATGTAGGAGGCAAACTGTGATGTTCTCTTGCCCCATGGAGACTTGCTGTTGTTGCCATCAGTCGGCATTATGTCTATGCTCACCATTGATATGGGCAGGAATGTGGGTGATGTGCATATCCCCCTGTACTATGGTTGTGGACAGGGTGCCACTGTTCCTGCCTATCCTGTCTGATGCAGGTTGCCTGTATCCATGGTATGTGTGTATGAGGTGTGCTTTACTCCCAGTACAGGTTGACTTGTGTTACTGGCTCTGAGACTGCATACATATGTGTTGACATGGTTGCAACTGGCCTTGGTGGTTTACATATGTCTGATTTCTAGTCATAGTCAGCCTTACAGGAGGTCACATGTGAACCTACATGCTTGATTAGATAGAGGTGCACTTGCTTTCAAGTTGTGGTCTGAAACTATGTGTCCCTGTGCAACCACTATAGCAGCCTATTATGTGCTTTGTGTCTTGGTGGTGGCCACTATAGCAACCTATTATGTGCTTTGTGTCTTGGTGGTGTCCACCAAGGGGGATTACCCTATCGTTGATGGAGGATGGTTGTACAGGAAAGCTACTGCTGATTCCATATTGATACAGTGGATATGAAGTGTACACACCCCTGTTACAATGCATGGTACTTGTGCAATTGGAACATGACCCCAAAAAAGCACATGTCAACACAATCCCCACCTGTGATGTGTCCTATAGCCTGCTCAGTTCAATAGGGAACATAACAACCTGTCCTGTGGAAGCATATAGGTTTATATGTTCATAGGTGTGTACTAGGTTAATGGCCCTGGAGCCTTTACAAGACTAGCCCATGGGATTACCCCAGCATCGTGCCACCTGACCTTAGTTCTCAGTGCCTCTGCTGGGTAAAGCCACTGGAGTGATCCCTGTGGTGAATTTTCTATTTCCCATACACTCATCAAGTTTTCTATTGAAGAGGGCCAGTGAGATGCTCTGCTTGATATGTATGGGAAGTCTATTCCATAGCATGGGCAGTCTCTGGCTTATGAACCTATCCCTCCAGTATATGGGAAGTAATACTCAGTACAGTAAGCCAGTTGAATGTGTGTGCACACCCTCACACTGGTATGTTGTGGAAATGCCTGCTGAGATGATTACAGCATCCAGTTGTCTTGATTTGTACTCTAACGTCATATCACATCTTCACTTGGCAATGGTTGCTCACCTTCCATGAAACAGCTTTGTTTTTTTTAAAATAGAATTGTACAGGTTATGGGTCACATTTGAGGTGAGAAATGTTTTGACATGACTTCCTGTGGTCTTATTGGCATACAGCACACAGACCTGGCATTCTAACAGGGGTGTGTACACTTTGATATCCAGTGTATATGGGTGTTGATATAGCTGTTAGTGGTAGGCATGGACAGTGGGACATAACACAGTTGTACACTTCTCTGATTACTATGTGATAAGTACACCTACTGTAGTACCCATATTGGTGTCATGGTAATGCAACAATCAGTAGCAGTACACATTTTATTTTGTTTTATGCAGTGACAGTGTAGGTATTGTCCCTTTACCTTTCCTGTATGGAAGACATCTTTCCTGTGTGTTGGCAGTGGTGTTACAGACAGCAGGTAGCTATACCTCTTACAACAGGGCTTGTACACACAGGCCAACTACATATTTGAGTAAGGTTCCAGACATAGGGACAGTGTGTGAGTATTGCTGTTATATGCATTGAATACTGCTTGTTTTACAGGGTTTGTGTGTACATGCTAGTTTCGTATGGAATGCAGTCTGTCATCTGCATAGCTCTCAACTGTAGGCCTATCCACATGATGGACAGAGGATTGGCTGTTATGTTTTGTCTGTTCCCCACACAGGTCTTTTCCCTGACATATAAGTGGCATTCCCTCCATTGATTGCTATCAGTACATGGCAACATCCATTTGTGTTTCTGACTTCATATTCCTGTGTAAGGGTATGTTGCAACCAGTCCTGTAACACCAGCAACTTTCACACTGTATAACAGCAATATTTCAAATATGGCCCTGTGTTTCAGCCTCTGTCCTCCATCTATATGCCAGGCTTTGTCCAGATGTCATGCAGTAGAAGGTTGATCATTATTTAGTGCTGACATTCCTGGTATCATTCCAGTGATGTTGTGGACTCCCACACAAGTTGTAGGGTAGGGTCCATATATATGAGGGCTACAGCTGGACAAAACATGTGTGAGCCTGTACAGTCTGGAGGTCAGTGTATGGAGAACAGTGTTATATGCTCTTGTAAGACATTTTATGGAGGAAGGGTATTAAATGTTTTAGCCTAGGCTGTTACAACATGTAAGGGATATCAGTAATAAGAAATGTTAAGGTATATGGCTGTACATTTTCATATGTTTCACCATGGGAACAGTGGTGAGCTAGACCTTACTGTCTTGCACACAGTTCTGTTTGCCAGTGTGATAGTGATGTTTTAAGTTAAGCATTGTTATGTAATGGATACATTTACATTGTGACAACTGATACTCCCCCCCCCCCCCCAGGGAGTTGAGTACAGAGTATAATTGGAGGCTGTTGAACTTAATCTGTAATTAAGTGTTGATTGATTCTAATCTTCAAGACAAGTGTGTTTATACTGTTGTACTACTTGAAGTCTTTAGCCTAGACAGCAAAGCATGTATTGCAGATTACTGTATCATATTTTCTTTGAGACTTGCATTAATCAGTTATGTATTTCAAACACTTAAATGCCATAAGAAATGGCATAAACAACTGCAATAGTACACACATAAACATTTATATGTATGCAAACTGAGTGTGGTCTCATGTCCTTTGCATTGTGTGTGGAAATATGTTTCATGGAATAATTCTCATTTGTAGGCAAGAAATAGACACTGGCCATTTGAAAAGGTTGCAACTGTAGGAATAATGGCTGTTTGATATGCTGTGCACCCTAGATATATATATATATATATATATATATATATATATATATATATATATATATATATATATATTTATAAATATATATATATATGTATGTATGTATCTGTATATCTATATATATATATATATATATATATATATATATATAAGTGTGTGTGTGTATATGTATAATTAGAATGTTTAGTTCTTAAACATTGTACATTCCCTATGGTAGACTGACTGTTCTGCATGATATGTTAAAGAAATCATCCCATCATCTTACACCTGAGATGGCTTACTGGTAATTTGTTGTGGCTATGTTGTGCAGGGTCCTGGGTTCAAGTCTTGCAAGTGCTGGTTGCCTTGTTGCAAGCATATCAGTTCAGCTGAGGATAAAGGGATAAAGGCAATAATTACAAGAGATCCCTATTTTGGGCCCCTTCACCCCCATTTCCAATGACTTTGGTCAGATGTTTTGCAGTGACAGGTTCAGAGTGTGTATCCGATGTCCAAATGCAATGCACACACACAGACATATATATGTATATATATATATATATATATATATATGTTAATCTGTGTAGGCATTGCTTAGCACCGCGCAAACAGGCTTAATCCCACTTACTACTGCTTAAAAGTGCTTACTCCTGCTTACCTCTGCACAAATTTATTTAAAAGAAAAGAAAAAAGGGGTGATAGGAAAGTGGTAAAAAAGGGGGCACAAAGAGGTTAAGACAATAGGGAAAATAGCCAGGGATGTGCAGAACAGGTGTAGGGAAGGTCCATAGCTGTCCATTTGTTCTACAGCAACAGCTGTGCATATATACTGAATTTGGAGGTATATTTGGACACTCAAACCTCTGAGAGAGGGGTGAGGACAACAATAATGTGTTGTGACGCCAATTAGACCAGATTGCATGTGTCCAGTGGACATGTGTATGAAATGGACAGCTATGTAAGGGGCAAAAATTTGTTTTGGGAACAGATTGCCTTTTTTTTTAAGGTGAGAGTGGGATATTGGGGAAGGATAGTAGGTATATTTGGGGAGGTAGGTTGGGTAGGAAGACAGACAAAACAGCATACAGGGGCAGTCAATGACACATGTGGGGTGTAAACACCTTGGATGGGGAGGGGTGTTTGGAAATTGGAAGCCCATGAGCCTCCAAGTGGAAACAGTGGGACTGAGGTCCCCACTCATGGGCTGTAACCACTGCACCTTCATGGCCCAGAGGGTAGCTGTGTTTGGGGTTGAGCAGGAGGGGCAGGCTGACCCTCTAAATGCACCATGCAGCCCTCAAGCTGGTGTAACAGATCTCCAAACTCCCTTCAGAGCTCGCTACACCCCAATCCCCAGACCTGACTTTGGGTGACAGGATCCTGTCCGTGGCCACTCCTGGGGGGAAGATCCACATCGCCTGAGGTAGTTTCATCTGAAGGTGGTGCAGGGCCAGTGGATGAGGAGTTCCCGGGCTGGGTCCCAGACGTGCTGAGGCCCGGTGCCACCGCCAAATGAGGTGGGAGGTGGGTTCGCTGGGACCGGCCTTCCCAAACATGCTATGGTGTTTCAGTTTTAGAACATATGTGGGTTAGTAATAGTCAACACAATCCAGGATTAGTTATATCAGCACGCATAGATATTCCCATTAACCCAAAACACCGGATTTGGAACAGTTGCATAGCAAACAGAACACATGCATATATAGAACCACAGTGGCTATTACAACAGCATGCAGGTTACATTGATAGCAACAGGCCACTAATGATAGTATTTCAATATGGAACATTAATAGAAACACATTTCAGTATTTGTTGAACAATAGAACACATGTCCCAACAGTAGGTTTGGTGTAAACATGCCCATTGATTTGTGTGTTTAGATTATTGTTGCAGATATGGTGGGGGGAAGATGTCAAATAACAACTTATATAGCATTGCAGTACTCACAACTTTAATGATCATTGCTCTAATTATTACTCTACAAGTATTATTACAATACCCTATGGCCTTAGTTTGGGAGTGGTATGTTTGTACACAGTGTATACTTCAACTGTCTTATAGCTAAATTCTATATCTCTTACCTGGTAGACTTGTGGAGGGAATGTTTGTTAACACTATCTGACTGTTTCTACACATATTCCCAGATTACTAGTTAATATTATGCACATACCTCTCAATCTCTTAATGCAGATACTCTGGACAAAGCTTGACAACATGGGGGTACAAAAAGGGACATATTTTGAATATTGCTCTTATAAACTTGGAGAGTTGCTAGAGTAACAGGATTTGTTTATATTTTTCTGAAGGATTTGAAGTCTGAAAATCAAATGTATGTCATTATTTAGTGACTACAATTCTGAGATCATCCCAGTGATTTGCCAGGCAGACAGAGGAACAAGCCAAAAATATGATCCAATTATCTGGACATTCTGAGAAAATCTGTACAGTTGAGAGGTATGATTATTCATACAACTTACTACCACTCCCAGGATTCGAACCATGGCTGTGTCTGCTAAAAATACAACAATTTAAGTTTCATCAGAGTGTGATATTTGGATATTGCTGTCTATTTCTTTGGTGTTTTCTGTCTAAGTTTATCTTCATAGGTTCATAGGTAGGTACTAGGCTATCAGCCTTGGGGCCTATATAAGCCCAGCCAAAAAGGTACCCTGGCTTTTGCCACCCAAGAAAATTATTTTCCTGTGCCACTGTCAAGCAGAGCCACAGAGGTGATCCCCAGGGTGAATTTCCTATTTCCCATCCAATCATCAAGATTTTTCTTGAAGAGTGCTAATGAGGAGCTTTGTTTGATATAGATAGGTAGTCTTGGTTGTACAATCCGACCTTGTACTTACAACATTTTTTATGTAGCACAGTGTGGGTAATAGTGGTTAACACAACATTACTATTCAGAGAATGCAACACTAAATGCCATGCAATACCAGAGTAAACACAACCAGTCCAGGATTTAGAACTTTATTGCCAGGCAGTTGCAGTTTTATTTAAATATGACGTATATGGAACTATTACTGCCATATTGTCTGGTTTATTCAGTACAACCCATACACAGTTTTTATACTGCCAGGTGGCTTTCTACTACTTTATATTATTTTGGTATGACTATTACAAGCAAGATTGTTACTCACCAGCCTCGCAACACAGCCTTTGCAACCTACTAGCATGAGCTTCCCAATTCACAGCCCGCACAGCTGCAGCTGTAAGGGAAATAGAGAAATATTTAGGCATACCTATCCTTCACATATGCAATCTGGACATTAGTAAACAGTTATTGGTATGACTACTTATACACTGCTGGGACATCACCCCTCTGCCTTGCTTCTTGGACCCATTCTTCCAAGAGTTCCCTCATCCTCCGCTTCAAGTTGGCATAGTGTTGCTGGAACTGCTCACCAGTCCGAGGGATACCAGTGGCACTGGTGAGATCATGGGCGAGATTTCCCAGGCTTCCGCTTTATATTGGGAGTCCTGGTACTGGCCCTGCAGCAGTCTCTCATCATGGACTACTGTATGCCCCAGTGCAGCACCCAGAAGCTCATGCCCTCGCCAACTCCTGCCATACTGCCTACAGTGGGAAGCTGCAACCAGTCATGAGCTGTATTCCTGCCTATGGGGTTTAAATATGGCTGATTTCCCTTTGCCGTGATTGGACAGTTTTGAATATGCTGAGGTAAGCTAAGCTACAGGCAAACCTGCTTAGCTAAGGTTGGCAGTGCTTAAAGGGGAGGTTCACAATTGCTTACCAATGGGCAAATCCACTTAGCTGGGCTATTCATTGCTTAGTAGTCATATGTACACAATGCTCACACCCAGTCAGCAAAGCTGTGCAATGCTTAGCATTGCTCATTTTTTATTTTATAAACTATCTGCTGTATGGGATTGATTCATCATTCATTACATATTATAAATTTGTTTACTGTCCCTGACTCCCCCCAATGTGCTTTCATTACATTTATTCATGTGTGACTATACTGTATGGGGCACTTGTTTATATGGGGGTTTCACATATTTATTAAACTGACACCTCACATCTGGACGTACTACAGTACTCTCGTTAACAAATATTTGTTATTTAGTAGCTAATTATTAAAAAAAATGTTTATGTACTGCTTTCACATGTAAAATGCAAATTGGTTACAGTAGGGATCGAACCAGGCATGACTGCTTACAAAGTGTATGCTCTAACCAGTATACTATTGCAGCATTGCTTATGCTGGATGTCTCTTGCTGTTTAACTTCTTGTGCTGTTTAAGCTGGACTAAGTATAGCTAAGCAACGGGCACTTCCATGCAGCTATGCTTAAACTTTATTGCATGTTTAAAAAAATGTATTTGCTGTGTTTTTTTATTTGTACCCTTCAGAATATCCATGCTAATGCTGAACCTGTTATTTTATCAACTTTCTGCTTTGTGGGATGATTGTCCCATCTGGCTTTGCCCACATTCCTTACTCTGATGGGTTGGGAGGTGTGCGCTATGTGGTTATGCTAAATGTGTTATTCTAACAACTTCTGTCTTGGTAGGTGCAATTGTTCTTTATGGCTTGGACCAGATTTGTTATCCTGACAGGTATGAGTTTTCTCGCTCATTTTAAATTGCTGAAAGGCAATTCTGGAGTGCAGGGGGCATATATATTGTGAGAGCTCTGCTCCCAGACACCTCCCCCTGTGCTTCTACATAGAACCATGTTCATTTTACAGCACGGCAGTGAGCCTTCATACATATGCATGGCACGCTGCTGTGCTGAACAGGAACAGTCCCTGCCATGCAGGAATAACTTATTCCTGCATGGCTGCTTGCTGAATCCGGGGGTGTCTTTTTAACAAGAGAATCTGCTTCTTGGGTTTGTCGTCAAAATTTATTACAGATTGTTGTGAATGTAAGTAGTAACATATATGGAACACAAAAGAACTCTGTTAAATATTTGGCAGAAATAAATACACTAGAACTGTAAAGGTGTTGCATGGAGATGGGATCTTGAATTTTCATTCCTGAACACCCGAATCATAGTCCAGGTATTCATTAGATAAACTGTATCAAGTCTCAGATGCAATGTATGATATTGTAGCTATAAATAAAGAGGACAAGTCAGGCAAATGTCTTATTGTTTAAGATATGCCTTTTAGAAATGTTATTGCATACAACATTAAGGACAAAGTATTGTGAACTGAAAATCAATTTTAAAATCCAAATGTATTCAAAACTTTGCTATATGTTTGCAGACACAAATGTCTAATAGTAATATGGAGTCTTAAGTTTTAAACAAATGCAAACTTTTCAGTAGACTCCTTTTCCAACAAGCGGTGCAGTATCCATAAACATTCCTGTTCCATCTCTGAAAGTAACCCATCATATGATAGCAGCAATGTGTGCACATAAATGAATAAAAAAATAAAAAAATACATGGACACACACACACACACACACACACACACACACACACACCTGTATACATGGATTCACTTTAGAAGCTCGAATTCCCAAAATCTCGAACGTAATTTGGTCGAGACCAAAAGATTGAGTTTTGGAAACTCGAACTTCTAAAATGAAACCCAAAAAAAAAAAAAAAAAAAAAAAAAGTCAAACATCGCTTTTGCAGGGGGGCTTTGCCCCCCTGCACCCCCACACCCCGCCTACTTAAATATACCAACTCCGAGATCGCGCTACTGTGAGGAAAAGGGAAATCTCCCATATTGTGCTGTATGCGGAAGTGCAAAACAGGAGATTTCCCACTTCCTGTCAACACCGGAAAAAAGATAAAAACATTACGTACACACAGAGTGTACAAGAAGCCTTGCCTCTGTGTGCAAGTAATGTTTTAAGGTAAGTAAAGTGTTATTTTTTAAAACATTACATATTCGATTTACTGAAATGTCGATCATATGGTCTCGACCATATGACATTCGAGATTTCAGTAATTCGATTATGTAAAGTGCTTCCGTATACATATATATATATATATATATATATATATATATATATATATATATATATATATATATATATATATAGGTCTATATTAGAACACCAAACTTTAAAAATTTCGAGTGTTCTAATATCGAACCCTATTAATCGAAAATTTAAAACATCGAACATACAGAATGGCAAATTTTTTCCTAGGGAAAAAATTTGCTGTTCCAAAACACACACAACACAAGCACACCAAACAAACAGCAATCCACACACATACACCTAAACTCTTACACCTAACCCTACACTAAACTATGCATACACCACTAACTATCCACTTACCTTAACCCAAACCCTAACCCTAAGGTCCGTCACTATCGCACAGTCACCTCACACGCACCCTAACCCTAACTCACCTACCCCGCCCTAACCCTCACGTCCACACAATCGCACACTTACCTGACCCGCCCTTAACTCACCTAACCCACCCTAACCCTCACCTCCACACAATCGCACACTTACCTGAACCTGACCCGTAACGTTCCACCACAGCACTGAAAATACCAAAGCAACAGAAACGGACCACCAAATTATTTCCCTAGGAAAAAATTGGTTTTCTGTTTCTTCGATATTTTCAGCATTTGCTGAAAACGGGTCGATATTAGAACACTCAAAATTTTGAAAGTTCGGTGTTCTAATATAGACCCTATATATATATATATATATATATATATATATATATATATATATATATATATATATATAGTGTGTGTATTCACATATCTGTTTTGACTATACTATACAATAAATGGTTTTATGTACTTAGGAGGATATAAGGAGTAATCTAAATTTGCTTAAGAATAGATTTGTTTAAGATAACAAGGTGCAAACACATGTGGCTGGTTAGATGACTAGATCATGATTAATACCAGTAGAGTACAGTGCCCAGTACTTTTCATTGGGAAGTGGAGGTAAAATTACCCCGTAGAATAAATATTTTAATAAACTATTCAAATATTTTGCAAAAACTGTGGAAGACTGAGACCTCCAATAGATTTGAATGTATGCCTTATCAGGATGTCTATAACCCCAAGTGGTAATGGAGTACAGTAATTTGTATAGAATAATGAATGGTCTGAGTCTGTCTGGGGATGTCATAATGCTTGGCAGGCATGGGAATAAAAAATGACACAGAAAAGAAAAAAAAAATAGTTGGAATATTTGATCAAATGGCATAAGCCTGGAGTATGACTGAATACATTTGCTCATTAAGTTAGCTATTTCTTCAGAAGGACCTTGTTTGACTTGAAAAATTGCACAATCCAAGCATACTCTCAAATAGTTTTTAAGTCAGTGATGAGAAAGATCATGCCATTTTTTCTCATATTATCTAAGACAAACACCATAAAGATTACCGGACACAGAGCTGACTTGTCATTTTCCTTACTCATGATATTATCCCTCTCACTTCAAAACTCTATGTTGCATGAGTTAATTATGCAGAAATCCAATTCCTCAGTGCTGGTTTTATCCACAGCCATTCTAAATTTCCTCTCAGTTGGAAGGGAGGTATGGTGGCAGATTCTATGAAGTTATCAGTATTAATACCCAGTTAAAATTGAAGGCTTATGAGAAATAAGTACAGTATTATGTATTTTTACCTTAACACTTTATTATTAGAGCTAAATGTATTTCTTGTCTGCTTGCATTTTAATATTTTTCTTATAATTCTTTTCATATTTTTATTTATAATGGTCATACATTTTTATAATTTCATTAGCGCTTTTTCAAATATTCGCATATATTTAAAATGTTTGTATGACCTTGAGTACATGTATAAATTATTATAGGTGTCATTTTAATTTTTAAACTTCGGTCACATCACGTGATCTACAGAGAGTTTATAGTCAATAATATGAGTGGGGTTCAATGTCTGAAGAAGTCTATCACTGAAATGGGCAAAACCGCTTATAATATTTGTCTATTTCTATTTTTATTGCTTTTATTTGTGTGCTTAGAACTATTAAATATTTTGGGGACCTTTGCCTGCCTGTTTGCTCCACTATGCTACATAAATAGGACAGGAAAAACAATACTCCTACTTAACAGTGAACCTGCAAGCTATCCTAAAACCTATAGACCAATAACTTGCCTTCCTGCAAAGTGTAAACATATAAATTATACACTGGAATTGATGCTGACAAAGTTTATAGTCATTTAGAAGAAAACTCAATCATGGCAATAGAACAAAAGGGTAGCAAAAGAAAGTCATATGGAACAAAGCATCATTTCTTGTTAAATAAAGTCATACCGGAGAACTGTAAAAAGGGGGAGAATCTAAGTATAACATAGCTAGATGACAAAAAGGCATTTGACAGTATCCCACATTTATGGATAAAAGTGTACTTAAAAATGAAAGTGGCAAACCACTTTGCAGGTAAGCCATGATAAAGGGTAAATTATTATTACAGGGATAAAAATTCAAAGGGGAATATTCTAGGGTGATTCTTTGTCATTGCTGCTCTTTTGTCTTGCACTTAACCCATTATGCTATCTATTTAATGGGTTAGGTCATGGCTACAATTTGGCTCCCAGAAAACAACAAACTATAAAGACTTCAAATCTTCTTTTTGTGGATGATTTAGAACTGTAGAGTTCATCAGATGAGGAATTGAATGCACAAATCCAAGTGGGCAAAACTTTTTCAGATGATATAAGAATGTCATTTTGTCTTGCTAAATGTGAAAAAAAAAACAACCTTTAAAGCCGGAAAGCTGCAGCACTAAGAAAACATCAGTTTGCCACAGGAATGTGATATAAAAGAACTTGAGCAAGAGGAGGTGTATACATATTTTGTAATTCATGAAGGATCAACAATAAAACATGAACAAATGTGAACAAAATTTAAGCATATTTTAGAAGTCTAAAATTAATACTGAAAACAGCATTGACATCTAGGAACAAAGTCCAAGCTATAAACCAATTTGCTCTTCCTGTCTTAACTTACAGTTTTGGAGTGATTGACTGGTCCCAAAAGATGTTGGATAAGTTGGACAGGAAAAAAAGAAGGATACTTCATGCTTATCAAATGATTTATAAAAATTAGTGTATATCAAGATTATGTATTTCCTGTTTTGAAGGAGGTACGGGCCTCCTCAAAATTGATTACATGTAAAGATCTGCAATCGTGCGACTGTATATATATATGTATGTATATATATATATATATATATATATATATATATATATATATATATATATATATATATTTGCTGACCTCACAAGATCCAAATGTACTGAAAGTTTTAAAATATGAGGAGAATAAGTCTAAGATGATTCCCTGTTTACTTTAGCAGAAGCATATTGGTATCAAGTTGGAATGGAAATCAAACCAGAAGTAAATAAAAATCAGACAATAACTGAATGCGCCAAAAAACAAAAGAAAGAATACAAGGTGAAAAGATTTGATAAGAAGGCAAGAAATGTGGAAAATGCATAAATATAGTTACAAGTATAGAAAACTCTTGGAAGAAGCTCATGTTGGTCAGGATCGTTCACATGAGGGAGAGGTGAATTTAAACCAAAAGATGAAAGGTTAATATTGCGGCATAAGATAGTGGACTACATACACATTGGTTTACAAAATCCAGTGAACATGTGGGAACAACAGACAAATGTAGGGTTTGTAAAACAGAACTGGAAACAGTCACACATCTTGCTGCTGGCTGTGATATACTACTGGCAGAAGTACTGTACACTGAAAGGCATAATGCGGTAAGACTGTTGCACTGGGAATTGTGAAAACATAATAATGAAGTAGCTAAAAAAACACTGGAAATGTTAGCCACAAAGCATTATAGAAAATGATGAAGTTTATATCACATATATCACTCATTACCAACAGTTAAAAAAATAGATGCAAGAAAGCCAGATATAGTAGTCCATGAAAGGAAGACAAAAGTAGCATTGATCATTGATGCAAGAAAGCCAGATATAGTAGTCCATGAAAGGAAGACAAAAGTAGCATTGATCATTGATGCAAGAAAGCCAGATATAGTAGTCCATGAAAGGAAGACAAAAGTAGCATTGATCATTCAAATTGCTACACCTAGTGGCTATAGTGTCTTATATACAGAGACACAAAGTCATAAAATACCAGGATTTGCAGGCAGAAATGATGGCAAAATGGAAAAGGGATACTCAGACAGTTCGAGAAGCAGTAGGAGCAATGAGTCTTATAAAAAAGAATTTACAATCATGCTTAGATATGTTACTGATACATGTATGCCTGATCTGCAAGGGCATGGAATGCATTATCATGGAACTTATAAACAGAGACACTGGCAACCTTCAAACACTTGACCCGACCAAGTTTGGGTTTGTGAAGGGCCGATCTTGTCTCCTGAATCTGATTGACTTCTTCAAATCAGTCTCCAGAGCTGTGGACGAGGGTAAGGTGGTCCACACAGCCTATCTTGACCTCGCCAAGGCCTTCGACACCATCCACCACTCTGGAATCATAGATAAATTTACTAAGCTGGGCATAAATCCCTATGTCACTCGATGGGTTGCCAACTGGCTTACTGACAGAACCCAAACTGTAAAAGTTGCCGACTCCAATTTCAGTTCCAGACAAGTGACAAGTGGAGTACCTCAGGGTTCAGTCCTGGGACCACTCTTGTTTGGCATCTACTTCTCTGAAGTACAGGCCAACACTAAGGGACTCTGGTTAACAAAGTTCGCAGATGACTGCAAACTGGGAGCCATTACTGAATCCCCAAATGATGTGGATATTCTACAAAAGCGCCTTACAGAAACAGATGCCTGGTGCCAGAGCCATGGGCTTAAGCTTAATGCCAAGAAATGTATAGTTATCCCCTTTGGAAAAAAACATGTATCCATGAATTACCACATAGGTGGCAGGACACTAAACATCGAAAGTGTGATGAGAGACTTAGGGACACAGGTGGACAGTGGTCTCACTTTCGATAACCACATCACCACAACAGTCAGGAAATCCTGCGATGTGGCACACCTCATCACTAAGGGCTTTTCATCCAGAAAAAAGGAGGTCATTGTCCCACTGTACTCATCCCTCATTAGACTCATTATAGAGTATAATGCTCCATTTGGTATGTACCTCACAAGACATCAGCAACAACTGGAAAGACCACAGAAATACCTCACTAAAAGAATCACAGGCCTAAAACAGATGCCATATACTGACCATCTAAAAAAAACTCCAGCTATACTCTGTGGCATATCGTCTACTCAGAGGCGATCTCTGCTTAACATACAAGGCCATGTCAAACCCTGAGCTGTTGGACATGCTCCACTTAAAGAAATCCCAATCCCTCAGTGCCACACGCTCCAGGGATCTAAACCTTGTCATCACAATGAACAAAACATGATGGAGGGATAGGTTCCTGACCCAGAGACTCCCCATACTCTGGAATAGACTGCCCATACATGTCAAGCAGAGCGCCTCATTGGCCCTCTTCAAAAGGAACCTTGATGATTGGATGGGAGATAGGAAATTCACCCCGGGGATCATGTCAGTCACCCTGCTAGACAGGGGTCCAGAGAAGTAAATATTGTGGGAAGAAATATCCAGGGAATTGTTACAGCTAGGCTTGCATAGGCCCTAGGGCCAATAGCCTAGTACCAACCTATGAACCTATGAACCTATTGGAGACTGGATGGAAAACAGAAAATATACCCCTGGGAACCCACCTGTGTCCCTACTGGACAGGGGAAACAGGTGCTGACTTTGAGGGAACATGGGCAAAATTACTGGCTAGGCTTATAAGGGCGTCTGGGCCAGTAGCCTAGTATCATCCTAAGAACTTATGAACCTATGTAACTCTGTATGAATTACAGAAGGAGTCAATACTGTGGGTGGTGTGAAAAACAATTCTGGCTAACATCTAAGACTGAAACAATACTAACTTCATGAACTTTAATCATACTATGACTTAGGAATCGGGTCCTTTCCCATCATGGAATAAGAAACCCCAAAGACTTGGAGAAATTAAAATAGAGAAACCATAAATAACAAATTACTGAAAGTTTCAGCAAATATGTATTGATGGATACTGAGGTTTGTCAAGCAAAATAGTTGTAAAGGTGCAGTACCAGGCTGCCAATGAATCCATGGAGAAGCTCCACACCAGAAATATTTATTGGATATCCTTTTCACTTTATTAAGTAACTTCATGGAAGAAATGAATACATTTTGTAGAAAAAATATGTACAGAGGCATGAGAAACATTTTATGACATCAACAGAACCCAATAAGGAAAAATAGTTCTAGTCTTTCTTTTATAAATTGTAGATAATTGCATTTTAGCTTCTGAGTTTTTTGGTAATTTGCAGAATAATATGGTCCTAAAAATGTATTTAACTTCTGGGTGGTTGTCTCTGTTCTCTTTGATTGTATAAATGTGTGTAAGAAAGTAAAAAGGAACAGCTGGATTAACTGTGAGAGATGGATAAAAAGCAGATTGGAAAGAGAATATTATTATGTACAGTTACTTAATCTTCAATTTCTGTTTTGATAATATGTTTGCAATCAACATTGTAAATCTTCATTGTTGATTGCAAACACATTTAGAGGTATGTGCTGTTTTCTGAGAAAACATGTTTATAAGTGTGTTATTGGACACCAATAAATATTTTGTATTACTAGTCTTCTCAGCAGAAACAGGTTTTAAGGCTACCATCTTGCATAAATCAGAATAGCTTTCAAGATGTTCCATTTAGTTCTAATAATATAGCTAATGGGCCTGATTGTAAAAGACTTGTTCTCAATTTAAGTGACCCACTCCAGTGTAAGTCTACTTTTTAGATTGAGCTTAAACCAAAATGAGTCACTTACATTGACAGCAAGTCTTTTGTTGGTCTTGGCTGTTTGGTTGTAACCCATTGTATTCATGTAGTTCCTGTAGTATTACCTTTCATTAATGCTCCAAGACAAAAAAGGCAGTATATTTGAAGACTAGACCTGATAAAGGTTATTGAATAGAATATAACTAAGAAGCAAATTAAGCATATTGAATGGATGTATGGTTGCTATTATGAGGCATGAAATTCTGAGTAGACCCATAATACCTTAATGGCATTATTAAAAGGAGACATCTGACTTATACAAATGAATAAGTGTTTTTGCTGTGTCCGGTACAGACTACTTTCTGTGCTTGACAGTACCAGGGATTGCATTACAAATTCCACTTAATATACAGAGTTTCATACTTTATGCTTATCCGGGTCTATCTATGCTTTATCCAGGTCTAAGAATGTCGCACCATTTCTAGTGTAGCAAATAGGTAAAAGGCAGACAATCCACCAGGCTGAGTATGTAAAAAGCCCTTTAATAAAACTATGTATAAAAACAATGTAATATCATGAGCGCTTTCGGGTCTAAACCCTTCATCAGATAAAGCCCAAACAAAACTCATCATATTTAAACTGAAATCAACCAATGACATTTCAGTATCGTACTCTCCTCCTTTTGAGTGCCAGCTTCAGTGGTACCACCCCATTCAAACCAGGCATTCTATCAGCTGCTAGTTCTATAATCCGTTTCAGTTCATTGAAGTCAGTACAATTAATCAAATCCCCTCCCCTAATGTCAAATTTAATAGCTTGTAAAACCATAAACTTAAAAGCGTGGCTCAAATTATTAAACACATGCTGATAAAGTGCATTATGTTCATTACATAATCTAATGGCAGATAAATGCTTCAGAATTCTTTCTGTTAACATGCAGTTTGTTTTACCTACATAGAAAGAGGTACACCATTAGCACATTGCTAAATAAATGACATTACGTGCCCTGCAATCTGCATATCCATTCAGACAATATTCTTTCTTAGTAAGGGGATGTAAAATCTGATTTTGGTCCAATATATAGGAACATGCTTTGCAACCTCTACACCTGAAATGTCCTCTCCTATGAACCACTGTCCTTTGTGTACACCTAGGTTCATGACAAAGTATGGCCTTGAAATTCCCATTTCCTCTAAAACCAAAATCCCACTATATTGCTTATCTTATCTTCTGTTTGTAGCACCTTCCAGTTCCACCTAATAACCACACATATACTACCCATGTCACTACTGTATGTTAACATCAAACGTGCTATCTTCACTACTGTTTATATCATTACTTATATTGGATTTATCATCACCTTGAGCCATTCTGTCTGAGAACCAAGGTCTGGCTCTATCATTCCTATTCAACCTAGTACTACTAATGGATTGTTGGACTTTAGAGTTTTTACATCCTCTCTTCATCAAATTAGTGCCCAGAAACTTTATCTCTCTTTCAAACTGTAAATCACTACTACCTAATCGAGAAAGTCTATTAACCTTTCCCTTGACTATACTATCAAAAGTATGTCTCGGATGCATGCTGTCAAAGGATAGGAGAATAATGCACGATAAATCTTAAAGAAATCTGTGCTATTTTCCAGGTAAGTTACAAAGTTTTCCAACTCAGCAAGAGTACCCTTACATAAGAAATAAATATCTTCCACAAACCTAACATAGTGGCAAAGCTGCAACCTCCAGCTGTGTGGTGTATTAAAAATTACAAGTTCTTACCAATGAGCCAAAACAAGATTCTCATAAGAATTGGCACATGGTGTTCCCATCGCTATACCTTGTTTTTGTCTATAGTGATTACCATAACATATAAAAACATTATTTTCAAGTATAAGTCTAAGTATGTCACAAACACGTTTCCTTTTACCAGTATCTAAATCCATTTTATTGATCAAAATCGAGTTTATGGCATGTATGATGTATTCATTACTAATGACCATAAACAAATTCTTGATATCCAACGTAACTAGTAAAAACTCACAGTTATTATCTGCCCTTAAAGATTCATGCAATGTGGTCAAAAAATGACCTGTATCTCTCAAAATTCTAGGAAACTCCTGCACTACTGGTCTTAACATACTTTCAACCCATATCAACAAATTTTCCGTAATCCATCCCCTCCTCAAGACAATGGGTCTCATCGGCGGGTTGTGTAAATCCTTATGGATTTTAGTGAGTGCCTTAAACTCAGATGTAACATGCAACTTCACCCAAAAGAATTTCAATAAATCTTGCAATGCATCTTCTCGCTGTAAAGACATAAGCACATACGTGGTTTTATTAAAGTGTTTTTTACATACTCAGACTGGTGGATTGTCTGCCTTTTACCTATTTGCTACAGTTTTGTTTATTTGAGCAGCACCTTTGGTGAAGGATTCCTGTTTTTGCTTGTTGTACCATTTCTAGTGTGTCCTCTCACTAAGTAATATAATCTAGTGGTTAGGCCAAGGGAGTTCATTCACCTTATAGGGTCATAGGTTCATAGGATGATACTAGGCTATTGGCCCAGAGGCCCTTATAAGCCTAGCTAAGAATTTCACCAATGCTCCCACAAAGTCAGAACCTGTTTCCCCTGTCCAGCAGGCACACAAGTGGGATCCCAGGGGTGAAATTTCTGGTTCCAATCCAGTCATCCAGGTTCCTGTTAAAGAAGTCTATTGAGGTACTCTGCTTCTCACAAAGCCTTTGAGACAAAAATCTTTCCTGATAACAACTTCTAGTAATGTCACAGACAAGGTTGAGGCCTTGAGTGCTTGTTGCGTGAGTGGAGTTTGACTTACAGATATGCAGCAACTCCATCATGGCTGGGTCTGAGATGGCCTTGTATGCCAGACACAGGTCACCTCTGAGCAGTGTGTACAAAACTAAGTACAGAGACAGGGATTTTGGCTTATCTGTATAGGATAGGTGTTTGAGACCCTGGATTTTCCTGGTCAGGAACCTCTGTGGTCTCTCCAGCAGCTGCATGTGCTTGTCAAGGTACATGCCAAAGGGGGCATTATACTCGATAATGGGTCTGATAAGGGAAGAGTACAGGGATGTTATGACCTCCTTGTTCCTGGATGAAATGCCCTTACTTATGAGGTGGACCATATGGAAAGCCTTCCGACCAATGGAGGCAATGTGTTGGTCAAAAGTCAGGTTGGTATCAACCTGGGTGCCCAAGTCCCTCACAACTGTTTTCATGCTTAGTACATTGTTATTAATGTGATAATTAGTAGGGATGCCATTTTCCCGAAAGGGAATAATGATGCATTTCTTGGCATTCAGTTTGAGGCCGTGTTTCTGGCACCAATCATTAGTTTGAATAAGTCCCTCTTGAAGGATGTTCCCATCACTAGGGGAATTTAAGACAGTGTCTGGCTTGCAGTCATCTGCAAATTTGGTCAGCCGCAGACCACTCCTTTTGGCTTGCACCTCATGGAAGTATATCCCAAGCAGTAGAAGCCTCAAGACCTTTGGGGTATGCCACTCTTTATGGGTCTACTACTAGAGGTGGCCTCCCCTATTTTGAATGAGTGGGTTCTATCAGTGAGTCAGTTAGCTACCCATCTGGCAACATACGGGTTGATGCCTAGCTGGGAGAGTTTATCTATTATGCCCGAGTGTGGGATAATGTTGAAGGCTTTGGCTAGGTCAATATAGGTGGTGTGCACCATCTTCCTCTCATCCATGGCTTTGCTGACTGTTTTGAAAATGTCAATCAAGTTTAACAGGCATGATCTTCCTTTAACAAAACCAAACTGTGTGGGGTCAAGTGTATGGAGGTTGTCAATGTCCTTGCTTATAAGGTCCATGATAATGCGTTCCATGGCCTTGATGATCAGGCTACTTAGGCTGATGGGCCTATAACTGCCTGGGTTAGTGGACACTGCACCATTGTGTAGAGGGATGACAGTGGCTTTCCTCCAGCTGGGATGAAGCCGATGCTCAGGCTTTGGTTGAATAGGGCACCTAATGGTGCTGGGAGGTCATGCCTGAGTTCATGTAGGACACAGCTGGGATGTTGTCAGGTCCCATGGAGGCTGTATTTTTTGCCTTTGAGAGGGCATTAAGCCCCTCTCCCGAATACACAAAATATACTGCCTTTTCTTACCACAATGCCTTCCATTTTCAAGCCACTACCTGTGAGTGAACTTATTTAAATGAGCATATTTAAAGCATGGACAGTGCTTATTATGAAAATAACCCAAGGACCTCTTTATGGACATCAGACATGAGGGAAGTCAATAAGTTAAACAAACAATATTGCATGAGGTGTTAGTAGAAGGGCAGGCTCCAGGTTTGGCCTGCCTAGTACTAGAAAGCCTGGAAATCAGAATCTATAACATTTACTTGAGTAGGTAACACTTGGTGAGGCTATACAGACTGACTTTTGGTAGTCTCAAAGAGGTTCTGATAAGTCATACAGCAACTTGTAAGGTGAGGGACATTGTCTAGACCATTCACATAAAGGAGGGGAAACAAAACAGCCTTGAGTGTGGATATTGTTGGAAAGTGGAAGAAAGAGTTTGAAGAACTCCTAAGCCTGGCGGATATGTTTTCCTTCAAGGATGCAGCTTCTATATCTGTAGATAAGGTCACTGTGGTAAACCAACAGTTTAGCGGTAGCGCCATTTTAGTAATAGATGACATTGATCAAGAAATGCTGAATTTTGTTAAGCTGTTAAGGTTAATGCATTTCTCCTGTGTTGTGAAAACTAGGATATTACCTCCGGACTGATAGGCTTGAATACCAGTTTATATTTTCAAAAAGGGACAAAAGATTATGTTAGTATTAATGAGAGATCATGTTCCTTAGCTGCTCTGAGAAAGTCTATGGCAAAGTGTTGAAAAGGAGAATGAATGCTATATTCTGATTCGGGTGATGCAACGGTTCCACTTGAAACCATCGAATGTTTTGAACATTGAAGTTCTAATCATCGTGACCAGAACATCAATGTTCAGAACATCGAAGGTTCAAAGTGAACCACAGAAAAAGAAATAAACATTCAAAAACTATTTTATGCACCCCCCCCCCATGTGGGGGTTGATTATAATGCGTGATTATAATGTGGTGTGTGTGTGTGTGTGTGTGTGTGTGTGTGTGTGTGTGTGTGTGTGTGTGTGTGTGTGTGTTTGTGGGTTGTGGTTGGACTGTAGGGGCTTCAGGTGGACAGTTGTTGAGTCAGGGATTTCAGTGTAGTGGGACAGTTTTCAGTAGATGTGTCTGCTAATGATTCAGCTGTATAATACAGTTGTCTTTAGGTATTATACTACAGTTTTCATATGAGATATTCCTTTTACACCCTTGTACGAATACAAAAGAAGGGCATGAATGACTCCGCATTGATATCTTTACAGTACTTTGCTCTTTGTGTTTAACTGTTTGAACGCACAAATGGATTTCTGTTGTGTGGGGATCCCAACAGGCATGGGACTGTGGGTGCTGTTTAATACTAGAAGTAATGCTGCAGACACCAGGGAGTTCAAAAGTAAAGAGGAATGTCATGATATTGTAAGCACACACTGTTTTTGGTGACTGAACATGGTTGCCATAGGTAACCATGCTTCTGAACTTCCCTGAGTTTGATTAGATATGTAGCTCTGTCCCTCATAGTCCCGCCTAGGACTGATGACTTTTGAAGGAAAGGCAATGAGTTATGGGGCTTTGCCTTTGATTGGTGGTGATGGTAGTTATAGACCCTTTTTTTTTTCTCTCTCTTCCACAGTCACTACTTGTGCCTCGTCAAGCATTGAATTTTGTGGGGTTCTTTATGGTTGGCTTTGTTGGGGATTTGTTGTTTCGTATACAGTGAGAGGCTTGGAAATTAGTGGTGTCTCCTGCTGTGCTGTTTGACAAGGTATGTTAGGTGCAGAAACAAAGTGTGTAAGAGTCTACTACCTAGCTTAGAATGCAGTAAGCTAAGCTACTGTCTTTGCTGGGGTGCCCACACTAGAATATTATATGTCTGCTACCCATGTATACCCCTTTTAAAGGCTATGTTTAATGTTTTATAATGCCTCACGGGCACATCAGCTAATCTGGAAGTTGGCCATTGCTGTTCCACTACTTTTTTCTATTTGTCGGACAGCAGTTGTAGGGTAATTTACCTCACACTTATGGTAGCTCAGTAGGCTGGGTGATAGATGTCTGTCAGGGAGCTCTGCATAAGATATGTAAGGAGGAAAACTCAGGCAGAGTACAAGCTCATGATTCCCCTGTGCTAAGCCCTCATTTAAAAATGGTGCTGATTATTATTTGTTTCAACAACACAACCCTTACCTAATGCATCAGAACTAATTCCTCAATATATGGTTAGTATACATCACTCCAGTGTTTTGCAGGCTGTGTGAAGTTGATGTTGTTTTCTCCAGGCTATGGGGGGAAGAGATTAGATGCATGTGGAGGATGAAACATTTGGTGGGGGCCTTTGCAGTTGTTAAATACTGATATGCAATTGTTGATTGAATACGTGACAGAGAAGCCTGCTTCCTCAAGGTACCCTTTATTTAAATTATGGGTCAGTACACGGTTAGGGTAAGTTTGCCTCAAGAAAAAAAGAAAACCTGCAGACCTTTCTTTCAGCATTGCTCTAACTTTTGTCCACATTGTTGTTGGTATTCTAGGCCAGCTTATGGACCATAATTGGTAAATTTGAGTTATGTTTAAAAAAAAAAAAAAGGAGGGAGCAAAGAAAGCATGTTGCATTTCTGACAGCAGGATGAGGTGTAGCATGAGTACCAGTCACTGGAGCACTGGAGCGGCTGGCAAAGCTCTTGTTCCAAGACATTTCCAGTCAATCAACTATTGAGCTGCATCACTTGCATGATAACGCAAAACCTGTCAGAGGTCTGCATGTTGTGGCATCTTGTCAGCAGGGGTTTGAGCTGCATCATTTCCATGATAATGC
This sequence comes from Protopterus annectens, assembly GCF_019279795.1. NCBI lineage: Eukaryota > Metazoa > Chordata > Ceratodontiformes > Protopteridae > Protopterus > Protopterus annectens. Next base: position 136,441,555 of record NC_056726.1, read on the forward strand.
AAAACCTGTCATTCTGGTAATTTTCTAAGTATGTAACAGCAATATTGTTGAAGTGACCTTATTTTGGGCCTCTGCCCACATCTGTTTATGGCTCTGGCGGATTTCTTAAGAGGTCAAGAGGTATGGTCCAAGCTTCAGTGCTGTTTCAGTATTTGGCAATGGCAATAACTGGGTCTGTACAGGTGGGATGGGGACCGAGTGGTCAATAATTGGGAGTTAGTGACAGGCTGCTTTACTTCTTAATCATATTCCTTTAATGCCCGGGAACAGTATTGATAGTACCTTAGTTTGGGAGGTAAGTGAAATGCGTTGATGGTGATCTTAGGGTCCAGGCTAATATGTAACCAAGGGAATGTTGACCCCTCAAGGGTACAGGGTTTCACAGAAAGTCCAGATGTGGTTTCATGTCCACTGGGTGACATGGGAGTGTGTACTGGATTTTGGGGGTGTTAACAATGCATGAGTGGGGAGGGGTGTCAAATGCTTTTGCCAAGTTAGTATGTACCATTCTGTTTTGTCCATTGGGTTGATGTCTCTCTTGAAGCAGCCCATCACATAAGGCACAGGGTTGAAGTTCAGCTTGTTCACTTTTGATGGGGCAAGGTGTTTGTTGCGTCAGGTCACTGCTCTGTTCCTCATGCACTTCGGTGATTTTCTATACTTCGTGATACATTGATGAATAAATTCTGCTAGGAGATGAGTTATTTGATGTTGTTTTCATATCCTTCAGAGTGAGAGTGAGAGCGCAAGATCTTTTCTTCCATTTAAGTGAGGTGCACTTCTCTCTGTCTGTAGAAGAGGGGTTGCAGTGCTAACTTTAACTACTAGTTGTTGGGGGGGTATTTCAATCTGCAGATTGGTTGGTTGCAACAACTCCGGTACGTTTGCAGCTCTTTGGGTTGGTAGGAACAGTGTGTCAAATGTGTCCCTATTATCGACTTCTGTGAATCATTTCATGGCAAGTTAATTCTGTAGTTTCTCCATTCTCCTAATTTTATTCAGAGAGCTGAAGTTGGCCTAGTGGTGTGCTTCTCTAATGGTAGTTCAGAGGGTCCTGTTCAATACTTGGGGAAGTTTTCTGTAAAATGTATGTTGAACACACATCTACTATCACCAGTAATATGAGGTTCTATAACAATATAATAAAATCTATGAATAAAAAATTGTGCTGTGATGTAATTTATATAGATTTTAACATCAGCATTTGACAAGGATAGACACGTAACACTGATCAGCAATTTAGTACAGCTATATATTGATGCTCTATTGATAGGACGGATAGCTGCATGGCTGACAAATAGGACATGGTAAGTATCCTACAGCATGGGGTTTGGAATTATTAGATAATACTGTTTCCTTCTATGAGGCTATGGAAACTAGGTTATGTGATGAAGTAAATGTATTAAATGAAAAAATTGTCACTGATTTGTTGTTTGAACAGTATGAAAAGCTGTATTATAAAGTTATCAGTAGGGTAGACCAAAAATGTGATGGTATCTTTAAGAAAAAAATCAAAAAGCTGGATAGAGATTTAAACAGTATCAAGCCCACAAAGTATATCCTACTGAAAATTTAGTTTTTCAAGAAGGAGAAAGTGGAAAAGTTAAAAGTGATGGGAATAATAGGGCAGCACACAATAATAATTGCAATTTTGAAATGGGCAGTGGGGAACTAGACCCTGAATATTCTGTTGATTTTCAGGATTTTCCGCTTCCCAGACGCTCAAAGAGAATAACAAATCACAGACAGGGTGTGTACAAAACCTACAACAGGACAATGCAGTAAAAACAGGAGCATGTCAAGTGAAAAGTCCATTAACTGAAATAGAATGTTTAGATAACATTCAATACAGTTATAATGGCTTCAACATATATAATTATTCTGACATTCCCATTACAACAGATCTTTTTTCTTTATTTTCAAAGGGCTTTAAATTTGTTCCAACTAAAATACCTGACATAGCTGGAGTAATGGTTGATTTGCAGTTATATTTAAGAAAATTAAATTTAAGCATCTTGTTTTCAGGGAAGTCCCCTAATATTGTGTTAAAAGATACTCTTAAAAGAAGTAGCACCTTTAATCCTCCTTTGCATCCCTTGGTTGCTGCTTATGAAAAGTTAGTAAAAGATGATTTATACAAGGTTTGGGGAGAAAAAAGAAAATTGTTCAACAACTTAACTTTCAATGAGAAAAGTTTGTTGAACAATTTGAAGGAAGACAAAGGTATAAGAATCATGACTCCAGACAAGGGTGGGGGTGTTGTTTTATACAGGTTGGAAGACTATATTAATGACATGCAAAGTATTTTATTTATAACAGACAACTACTCCTTATGTTCCAAAAATGAGATAAACATTTCTTACATCAGAATAGATAGTTATCTTTATGAATATTTAATGGATAAGAGAATTTCCAGTGATGACTATGATTTTCTGCTTAATAAATATCCAAAAATTCCGGTGATTTTTGGAATACCTAAGGTGCACAAAAGTTTAAAGAAACCACCATTTAGACCTATTGTAGCAGCTGCTGGTTCGAAAACCCATAACATGGCAGTTTATGTGGATAAGAAACTAAAGCATATTATGAATAAATTTCCCCATTTATTAAAGGATTCATGGAATTTTTTAGAGCATATCAGTAAGGACTTATGGTCAGTGGATACTTCTTTCCTCACTATAGATGTGCAGGAACTTTTTTCCTGTATTCCAAAAAATGAAGGCTTGTGTCTATTTGAGGAGGTGCTTTTCAAATATTCTTCTTTGACTACTGATGAAAATTTGCTTATATGTGAGCTGATGAGCATCATATTGGAGAATAATTATATATTCTTTGAAGAAGAATATTTTCAGCAGCTTAAGGGGGTGGCTATGAAGCAGCCTGCGCCCCACTATATGCTAACCTTGTCCTTTTGGGCTGGGAACACAAGTATGTTTTTCAAAATGAGTTGTTTTCTACTAATGTAACCTACTATGGCAGATTTTTGGATGATATTTTTATTTTATGGAAAGGAAGTAAAGAAAAAATAATAGAATTTGTTCAATATTTAAATTCAACTACAGATTATTTGAGGTTTTACGTATCAGTTTGATGAACAGGAAATTAATTTTCTAGATACTAAGATTATTAAAGACCATAATGGTTTCATCTCCAAAATCTACCGTAAAAGCACATTTTGTAACAATTACTTGCATTATTCTAGCCATCACCCTATTTATCAGAAAAAAAGTATCATAAAAGGCCAAGCCATAAGAATTGCTAGGATGACAACTGTGAGGGATGATGTCATAGCAGAATTTAGAAATTTGAGGGACATGTTTCTAGATAGAGGATACCCAAGTGACTTTATTGAGCCCATACTTAAGGATGTTCTAGATAAATGGGGTAATACTTATGTACCTTTATTAGGCACTGGTGGGGGCAGCATACAGCAAAAATCTATAGAGACATCATTGCAGTCTGCGCCCAATTTTCAGCAAGCATGTGTAGTGCAGTATAATCCTTTATATTCCCAGATCAAAGGAATCTTGACAAGAAATTGGAACATTTTCAGAACTAATACTGATGTTTTTCATACACTGGGTGATAAACCCATTTTTTCTACCAAGGTGGGGTTCAATCTTACGTCTTTATTAGAGACAGATAGTAGTTGTAGTACTAAACATGATAAAAGATATGGAAGTAGACCATGTGGGAGGTGTTCTTATTGTTCATATATATTGCAGGACACTTCTATCTCCCTTGATAATAAAAACAAAAGTCATGTTTTCTTAAAAAGTGGTAGTTGTTATTCTAACAAACTAGTTTATATAGCCATCTGCAGCAACTGTTCCTCCTTCTATGTAGGCAAAACAGAGAGAATGTTTAAGACTAGAATATATGAGCATCTCTATGATATCAAAAATAAAAAAGATACTAATGCTTTATATAAGCATAGAATTACATGCGATGGTTATTTATGGTTTAAGTTTGGCATTCTTGAATTTGTAACTGTTGAAACAAGGGGTGGGGATTGGCAAAATGTATTATATAAGAAAGAGTTAATGTGGCAGTTAAGATTAGCTGCTGATTATCCACCTGGGCTCAATGAGCATATTACTATAATGCCAATTCTCAAAGAGAAGGCAAATCAAATCTAGCAATGTTTATAATATTTGTTATAACCAAGTGTTAAAGTGGTAATATTTTGGTACTATTTTGGCACTAATTTTGTACTATTTTAAGGTTATGTCATGTGGACATGGTCATTTATGATGAAATTATTTATTTTATCTAAATTGTGTCTTGTTTGTAGCTTCAGTATGTCCTTTTCCCATCAATGGAATTGGTTGGTTTAGAACCAATGGCAGACCAGCAACTTGTATTTAAATGTATAATTCACAATGGTAGTTTGTTCTGAAGAAGTCATACTTATTGATGAAAGCACTTAACTTGTTTGTTTTATTATTTTTATATTAAATCAAGACTGTGGACTCGCAACGCTGTGCTCTTTTATTTTTCTTGGTTTGGTGTGAGCACTTGTAGTACCAACTTGTTTTACAAGTATCCTACAGCAACTGAATAGGCAAAATCCTTGGTTACAGTCAGGGTGTCCCACAGGGCTCAGTCCTATGTCCTTACTTGCTTAGATGGTATCTTTCAGACCTAACTTTTTCATCTGAGTTCTACAGTCTATATGCAGTCGATCTGAAATTGAGTATACTGATTACAGGTTACAGATAGGGCATGTCTGCAAAATAACTTGACTAAATTGACCATTTGGCACAGGAGGATAATATGCTGCTAAATTCATCACATCTAAGCATAGCAGATTTGGCAGGGATAAATTGAAAGGTGAATATCTGAGAATGTGGGGACTTTGAAGGGCAGTTGTGTAGCAGCTTGTCTGACCAAACGTGCTCGAGTATGGGAACCATTTTGTTAATTTAGGGATGAGCATCTGACCAGTAGCTCCTGAATTGGGGGGATTGAGATTGATACCTAGAAACGTTGTATTTTTGTGTCAGCAAGGTACTTAATTTGTTCTCTTTGCAGGTGGAGAAGAGCCGAGTGGACAGCAGTTGGTGACTTGAAGGAAGTGGGTCAGAGTTGGAAGTGATGGTACGGTGGCTATTTCTATTGAGGGAATGGGGCACAAGGGTGTTCAGGTAGGGGAGCCTGAAATAATTAACAGTTGCTGGCCAGCTGGAAGTTGTTAGATGGAATTGATTCTGATGGGTGGGATGTTCCAGTGGATGGAGTGGTGCACAATGAGGTCACAGGGAATCTTTATTTTACTCACGGTCCTTTAAGGTTGAAGTGGTGCACAATGAGGTCACAGGGAATTTTGTTTTACTTGTGGTTCTTTAAGGTATCTTGTATTTGGTGCAGTTTGGGTAATGTGTCAGCAAGTGAAGTGGATATAGCTTGGGGCTGGTTTAAGCAGGATTGGGGAAATTTTGAGGGGACTGGGGGTTTTCTCTGGTGGGTGGGCCTGCAGCTATCATATGCATATGAAATTACTAGGTTAATGGTTTTTAGGACTCTTAAGTTATTTATCTATCAATGTTTTATAGTTATGGTTATTGCACAATTTTATTTGGATCATAGGGTATGCTGGGAGGATGCTGCGTTGAGGTGGGGTAAACAGCAGGGTGACTAGTTTACTTTATTCTGTACTTGGGGTGGTCTCAAGGCTAATGGTTCTAAGGTTTTTCATAACCTAGCCATGTTCAGTTAAGTGAGATTCCACAATCCAGAGTGCAGTTCAGGTTGCTCTTAGTTAAGACGGACATGGGTTAATATTGTCCTTGTCTAAAGGGCACACAGGTGAAGCCTTAAAATATAATTTGTATCTCTGTTTTTTGTAATCGGCTGTATAGCAGGAGTGGGGGTGGCTTTAATTTTCTTTGTTTAATGGTCATTTTGTTGAGAACTCCTTTGTTGTAGAAGATAATTTTATTTATTGAATAAGACTTTTATGCAATGTTTTATTTCACATGGGTATCTGTTGTAACATTACTATGTGAGTTGGGAGGTTATTTTATGGGGATCTTTGTTAGAGCATCTTAACTTTTTAGGGTTTTTCTGCATCTGGAAGTGTCTGCATTTTAGGCAGTTGATGAATGAGATATGCCCTTGGGAGCATAATAGTTATTACGAAATTGTAATATACATGTGTGGAGTACTTACAGTCTTTTCTTTTTCAGATCACTGAGTGCAGATGGGGACATGCAGAGTCAGTATTGCTTGGGGGATTGAAAAAACGTGGACTTGACAGGTGAGAGGAGAAGCTGATGAGGGTTTTCAGCTGACAGAGCGGTATGAAAGAAGGTCATGGGCTGCCAGCAGTGCAGGTGGCTACAGAGATGTTGTTTGTTGTGTTTTTTTTCTTACCTGTTGTCACACAGTAATTTTGTTTGGTTTGATCTTGTGCGCGGAGTACCAGGGTTGAATTTTACACTGTTTTATGGGTAGCGTGGGTCTTCTTTAGAAGGGGTCAGATAGTGTTGCAGACAGCAGGGGTAGGGGATTAGCGGGTTGCATTACGTAAGTTAGGCTTGTAATCTAGATGTGGGGGGGTTGATAGGAGATTTCAGCTTTGAGTTACTGCTGTTTCAGGAGAAACTGAGTTTGGTTTATTCACTACATTTTGGACGGTAATAGTGTGTATGATCTGGTGGCATTGAAAATTCTCTAGTTTGTTGGTATATTGTGTTAGTTAATTTTGCCTGGCTTGGCCTATTGTTGGTGATGCCGGCCATGATGGTGGTGTTTTGAGTTCATACTGCTACTGGCCATGATGGTGGTTTAAGTGTCTTACTATTTATAATGGGTAGTTGGTGTGATGGCAGCATTTTATTAAATGGAATTTAGAAGGGATTGAAGAGGGGTATTACATTCATTGGACAAAAAAATTGTTTCATTGGGCAGTACTATGTGGTTGCAATGTGGCATGGTAGTATGCATTTGCCTCGGCATGGCTTCAATGTCGGTGGGCTTAGTAGTGGGTCCAGTGGCTGGTAAGGCTTTTGGTATCATTGTGAGGCTTCCTGTGGTTGGTTGGTATGGTTTAATTACATCATGGCTGTGGTTATGATAGCTATGTATAGGGTTAGGAGGTAATGACTTGATCCACCATAGTTAGGGAGGATGGGTACACCAAATGATGTTTGACCTAGTGCCTTAATGGTGGTTAGTTTGCTGAGAGTTTGGTTGAACAGAGGTAGAACTGCTTGGTCAGGCTGGTGAGCAGAGAAGAGGGGCAGGCTTACCGTCTTCTGTTCCCCCTCTGGCGTTGGATGTGCAATTCAGTAAGTTGGGAAGGAAAATGAGTGGTTGCTCTGTTGGATAAGTTAATAAGCATGCAGAGCTGCTTATTTGAATGGTGGAGTAATTCAATAAATTGAAGGTGAGTGGGGTAACACTGCCTTGTTAGTGCAAAGATAAGTGAGCAAGTGGGGGATGCTGCTTATAAAGGGTGAGTGGTTACACTGCCCTTATGGTTATTTTATGTTTTCTTTCATGGATATTATTATCACCTGTCATGTTTTTGTTTGCAACTTATAATTATTGGTTAACAATCATGTTTATGGAAGTTTAATAAAGGTTGTCAAATGTCATTTGGCGTTGTGTGTTTATTGAAGTGGAACAGGGCAAATGAGGTTTGGAACAGACTATTTTGTACTGGAACATCTTCAAGTGTGGCTAGATACATATTTTAGCAGGGATTAAGAGAATAAGGGGAGGATAGGGTTAAATGGGATGGAGGGATGCTGAGGAGGAAATGAGGTAAGAGTAGGGAGGAGCTTAGAGGGTTGTGTCAAGTGAAACTGAGGTAGGAGTCACATTTTTGGTGTGAACTTGCTTCCCTCCCACCCTTCCCCTTTTTATTAGTGGGTCTGTGGTTATTTCAGTTTTGGAAGGTGGAGGGTGGAGAAGAGGAGCAGACTTGCCCTGTTTTGTTCCCCTCTGGTGTTGGATGTGCAATTCAATAAGTTGGGAAGGAAAATGAGCAGTTGCTCTGTTGGATAAGTTAATAAGCAAGCAGAGCTGCTTATTTGGATAGTGGTGTAGTTCAATAAATTGAAGGTGAGCAGAGTAACGCTGCCTTATTAGTGCAAAGATAAGTGAGCAAGTGGGGGGGTGCTGCTTATCAAGGGTGAGTGGTTACGCTGCCCTTATGGTTATTTTATGTTTTCTTTCATGGATGTTATTATCACCTGTGCCATTTTTTTGGTTGCAATTTGTAATTATTGGTTAACAATCATGTTTATGGATGTTCAATAAAGGTCGTCAAATGTAATTCAGTGTTGTGTGTTTATTGAAGTGGAACAGGACAAAATCGAATGCAGAAAGCACTACAACAGGATAGAGCAATGGATATCCAAATTAAGGAAAAACAGTGAACAGGAAGCAATTGGTCAGGTGCCATATCAAGATATTTTGGAGCCTTCCACAAGAAATCAGTATAAACATTCACTTGAAGTGAGACAGCAAGGAAAGGAACAGGAAACTGTGGAAACTCTGATGCAGTCAGTGTCGAGGAGTGATTGGCTAATGAGTTCCCATATGACAGAGCAACAGATGGCACAGGATGATATTGAAGAGAAGGTGCCACAGGAAGATGCTGTAGAACTTTCTATAGAATGCCCACAGGAAACGGAAAACAAAGAATGTGCCCTCAGTTTGGATAAAAATGAGCTAAGAGAAGAGTTGCTTAATTTAATGGAGATGGATAGATATATTAAGATCAATGAGAGAAATAGACTGCAGGTCAATAAAACCCAAAAAGTCAGAAGTCTGATAAAACAAATGAATGCAGTAATTAGAACTGTTCATAGAGATCCATGTAATATAACAGAAGTAAACAGGATATGTTACTGTGCTGCTAAATTAATAACTGATAACGTTCTACCACAAGAACACAGGGTAGTGAGGGAAAGAAAGGGGAGCAATCGAATACCATCATGAAAGTATCTAACAGAGAAAACTATAGAGCAATTAAAAAAAGCGTCACTCTTAGAAGACTACAGAAGAAGGAATAGATCAACAAAAATACTGACAAAGATAAATGTGATTAAAGCAATGCACAGTATTAGAACAGACCAGAATCTGTCATACACTATCGCAAATAACAAACCAAAAATGTCAGCACAAGTGGAAAAACTTAGAAGATACACAGATAAATATAAAGGAAAAGTACAAAATAAGCAATTTACTGATGACCCAAAAATGTTTTATAGAGAATTGGGAAATAAGGTAAAAGGAACTGAAAGACCGCCAAAAACAGTGGAAGAAGATACATTTTGGAGAAGTATTTATGAAGATCCTGTGGAACATAACAAAGATGCTAAATGGATAGAAGAAGTAAAAGAAAGAATAAGAAGTTTAAAGGTGCAGGATATGAAATGGGATGAAGTAACAGCCAGAGAGATTGAAACAAAGTTAAAAAAAGCATCAAAACAAAGTTAAAAGCATCTAATTGGAAAACCCCAGGCCTAAATTCAGTACCTAACTTTTGGTTAAAAGTATTAACATCTTTGCATGAGGATTTAGCCATGAGTAAGAACTATTTATATGTGCACCCCAAACAGACACCAACCTGGCTAACAACAGGCAAAACAATGCTACTTAAGAGTGAACTTACAAGCTACCCTAAAAAGTATAGACCAATAACTTGCCTTGCGACAAAGTATAAACTATACACGGGAATTAATGCTGACGGAGTTTATAGTAATTTAGAAGAAAACTCAATTATGGCAGTAGAACAAAAGGGTAATAAAAGAAAGTCATATGGAACAAAGGATCATTTGTTGTTAAATAAAATCATACTGGAGAACTGTAAAAAGGGGAAGAATTTAATCATGGCATGGATTGAATATAAAAAAGCATTTGATAGTATCCCACATTCATGGATAAAAGAGTACTTAAAAATGCATAAGATATACCCTACACTGGTTCATTACATTACAGTGACCATGAAACAGTGGCAGACCACTTTGCAATTAAGCCATGATAAAGGGCAAATTATTATCCCAGGGATAAAATTTCAAAGGGGGATATTCCAGGCTGACTCTCTGTCACTGTTGCTATTCTGCTTTGCCATTAACCTATTAAGCTGTTTACCTAACAACTTAGGCCATGGCTACAATTTGTGAATAAAACTTAGTAGGGAATACTTTAGAAGGCTTATATTAATTCTGAAAACAGTTTTGACATCTAGGAACAAAATCCAGGCTATAAACCAATTTGCTCTTCCTGTCCTAACTTACAGTTTTGAAGTGATTGACTGGTTCCAAAACTTGTTGGATAGATTAGATAGGAAAACAAGAAGGATGCTTCATGCTCACCAAATGATTTATCAAAATCAGTGTATACCAAGATTATATATTCCCCGTTCTGAAGGAGGGATGTACCTCCTTTAAATTGATTACATGTATAGATCTGCAGTTGTGGGACTCCTCACATGTCTGCTGACCTCACAAGACCGAAATGTAGTGAAAGTCTTGAAACATGAGGAGAATAAATCTAGGATTACTTCTCTGCTTAATTTTGCAGAAGCATATCGATGTCAAGAAGGAATGGAAATCAAACCAGAAGAAGATAAAAATGAGGCAGCATAAATATAGTTGTAAGTATAGCAAACTTCTGGAAGAACTTCATGTTAATCAGGAACAAACACAGTAATGGTTAAGGAGAGGTGAATTCAAACCACAAATGAAAGGTTAATATTGACAGCCCAAGATAGTGGTCTACGTACACACTGGTTTACAAAGTCCATTGAACATGTGGGAGAAACAGACAAATGTAGGTTTTGTAAAACCAAATTGGAAACAGTCTAACACCTTGTCGCTGTGTGTGACATACTAATGGCAGAAGGACTGTATACTGAAAGGCATAATAATGTGGCCAGACTGTTGCACTGGGGATTGTGCAAACAGTATGGCAATGAGGTGGCTGAAAATCACGGGAAACATAAGCCACAAAGCATCATAGAAAATGATGAAGTTTATATCACATGGGATCACCCATTACCAACCGTTCAAAAGACAGATGCTAGAAAACCGGATATAGTGGTCCAAGAAAAGAAGACAAAAGTAGCATTGATTATTGAAATTGCTACACTCTATGACTACAGTGTCTTGCATACTGAGAGACACAAAGTCATAAAATATCAGGATCTGCAGGCAGAAAAAAGAGCAGTGTGGAAGTAAGATACCCAGACAATTCCAGTAGTAGTTGGAGCAATGGGTCTTATAAAAAAGAATTTACACTCGTATTTAGATATGTTACCAATCCATGTAACCCTGTACAAATTGCAGGAGGAGTCATTACTGGGCACATTGTGAGTGCTGCGAAGAGCACTTTTGGCTGACATCAAAGATTGTAACAATACTAATTTCATGAACTTTAATCGTACTTTGACTTAGGAATGGGATCCATTCCTGTCATAGTATTAGAAACCCAAAAGATTTGGAGAAATTAAATAACCTCCAACAGTTTGCATTAATGTGATAAGACAGTGATTTGTATCACTGCTGTAGTAGTAAAGACATGCAAACATAGACTGATATGCCTGAAAGAAAGATGAATGAAGTGCAGTGCAGTGCATGCACTTTATAAATGGGCATCTCTAACCCAAAATATTAGTTCTGCTGACTTCATGAACCATGCACACTGCTTTCTTCCATTGGCTCAGCATTGCACGCTTCTGTGCAAGCACACATTTTTGTACACATGCATGCACACACACACAGTACCCCACGAGAATGTCCCCTTGACTAAGCCTCCCACATGCAAATTATCCTTCCTGGCAACATTATAATATCATATTAACCCAGCAACCATACTAGCCCATACACCTGGTATGGATCCTTGCTATTTACCAACATACCCCTTCTCACAAAATCCGAGGCCTACCTGGTCCCTAGTGCCTCCAGGTTGTCATAGACGTAATACTTGCGCTTCGAATATCTTTGGGCCTGCCTACTTTATATTGATTAATTTGGCTTTCTCTGTTGCATAAATGTGTACAAAATTGTGTGCTTGCACGGAAGCATGCAATACTGAGCCAATGGAAGAAAGCAGTGTGCATAGTTGATGAAGTCAGCAGAACTAATATTTTGGGTTAGAGATGCCCATTCATAAAGTGCATGCACTGCACCTCATTCATCTTTCGTTCATGCATATCAGTCTACGTTTGCATGTCTTTACTACTACAGCACAGTGACCAAAATCACTGTCTTATCACATTAATGCAAACTGCTGGAGGTTATGCCGCTGTCGGCACAGCTCACAGCTCCGTGTTGATTCTTCTCTGTTGGTTCTGTAATTATCTAGCTGCTGATCATTTACAGGCAACATCGGCCTTCACATTGCCGTGGTATATTCAGGTTTGTGACTCCATGCATGCATTTCCCGCTTTAATAAATATCTCGGTCTGTAGTTTCGGAGTTTCGATATGCATATGTATATGGATTCACATCACTTGCTATGCTAGTGTGAGACTTTATGCACTGTAACTGCTGGGTTGTCTGTCCATAGTAATTCCTATAGTATTACTAGGTGGTTCTGTAGTCAGCATGTCCAGTTTGTACAGTGGCTTATGTGAGGTATGTATCAGTCATTCTCATGAGACCCTCCTCTACCTGAGTGAGCTACCATCAGATGACTGTAAAAAAATACAGAAATTATCAATAAGAATTAAGGCAATTCCACACTGCCTGACCAAATTTTCCCTAGTCAGTAGGAAAACCACATCAGGTCTCCCCTAAAAAAACAGCAGTGGCCTGGTGGAACTAATCAAGTCAACTAAGCAAAAAAATAAAAAGATATTACCTACTGCACGTTTAAACTGTAAGAGAACTGCATTTAGGCTGCCCTTAATAATTTAATTTATGGCTGTGAGTACATTTTGTACCATATCCATCTCTGGAAAACATTTATTTCTTCAGTAATTCTCCTATGCCGAGTTCATATTGCCGAACACCACAAAGTGTTCCCTGCCTCTTTTCAGCCCACTAGGCCTACACAGTGCTTCTGATATCCATGAATTCTACCATTTAACATCGCCTTAGATGGTGTTACTCTCCTGCTTACCGAGGTTGCTATGGCTACATAAATAAGCCCAGAGCACTAGTATTGCAACAGTAATCTGCAGTGCCTATACTCTGTATGTGTACAACAAAGTAAAGTACTATCTGTCTGCTCATCTCTTACAAATTCATGCTAGGACAATAAACACAAGTAACAGAAAAGCCTGTCAACTGTATTGCACTTTTATCTTATTTCTCAGTCTCACTGTTTATGTTTCTTTCTTCATTGTTTACCTAACCAGAATGAAATATTGTTATCTGTTTTGCTGTCTGCACATAGCGTGATATTTATCTTTGGCATGAAAGAGAAAACTAATGAAGCAAATCAATAATCAGGCATGCCACGAGCAACATTACATACTAAGGTTACACACTTCTGACAGGATGTCATTGCCCTGTCTCATAATGTCAGTGTCACTGGGAAGCTTTCACATTTTACTGCATGTTTTTTTAACTGCCAGGTACAGAGTTCAGAATACAATAACTTGGATTACAAATTTGCAGTTCTATTTGGAAATCCTAATGCAAGTAGTGCTTTTTCAGGGATTCCTTTATTTTAAAGATTTGTTACAGGGGAAAACAGGTAGTATTTGCAAAACTGTGAACACAAAATACTCTCTAACAGTATTTTGTAGTGTAATGAACACAATGCCTATTTCTAATGACAGATATTAGCAAGATGGAGAAATGATGCTCCTTTTGTTAACAAAGTAGGGTTTTAATACCGCATATTTCACTACTTTCACTGACTTAACTGACAGACATGACACTGACACTAATATCATTTCTAACAAAAAGTACTAAATATTGCTTTAATGTCAATATAATCATAATGTCATTCCCAAACAGACATCCTTATTGCACAGTAATTGCCTGTCCGCTTGTTGTGGATAAGATTCTTGCTCCTTGTTTATATTTGTCCCTAGAGGTGGGAAATATTAGGAACATTGTGAGAACTGCATCCAGTGAAAGCCCTTGGGAAGCTGTTGATATGATACGCATCAGCAGTGAACATCAGATGTGTATGCTTTGCAACTCTAAGCTCAAAATCTGTCAAGTCTAGTAAGACTGTGGACAGTAAAGGGAACAGAAAATGATCACATGGGCCCAAGGACACTGCACAAATGTAAAAAAAAAATTATAATTTACAAATGCACCACAATAATTGCAATTAAAGCGTATTCTGACTGGATAATCTGGTTGCTTTGATCACCAATGCAAACACTTCTAATGATCCTGAAAAGCAAAAAACAAGAGAACACATCCTGTATCTTCAATGTTGTTCAAATACTCTTGTAAGTCATATTCATAGGTTCATAGGTGTGTACTAGGCTAATGCCCCTGGAGCCTTTACAAGCCTAGCCCATAGATGTGCTCTGGCATCGTGCCGCCTGATGTTATTTCCCAGTGCCTCTATCAAGTAGAGCCACTAGAGTGATCCCCATGGTGAACTTTCTATTTCCCATCCACTCATCAAGATTTTTCTTGAAGACGCCAGTGAGGTGCTCTGCTTGACATGTATTGGAAGTCTTTTCCAGAGCACGGGCAGTCTCTGGGTTATGAACTTGTCCCTCCAGCATGTTCTGCTTTTTGTGGTAATGAGGTTGAGGTCTCTGGAGCGTATAGTGAGGAGGAATTGGGATTTCTTTAGATGTAGCATTTTTAACAGAGCTGGATCAGACATGGCTTTGTAAGTCAAGCAGAGATTACATCTTAGTAGATGATATGAGGCAGAGAATAGCTGGAATTTTTTTATTCTGTCCATGTAGGACATGCGTTTAAGGCCTAGGATCCTCTTCGTGAGGTACTTTTGTGGCTTTTCCAGCTGTTGTATTTGCCTTGTGAGGTACATGCCAAATGGGGCATTATACGCAATGACTGGCTTAATGAGGGAAGAGTAAAGAGAGATGATGGCCTCAGTCTTCCTGGATGCAAAACCCTTGGTAATGAGATTTGCCACATAGTAGGACTTTCTGACCACATTGGCAATGTGGGGGTCAAAGGAGAGGTTGCTGTCAACCTGTGTCCCCAGATCTCTTATAACACCTTCACCCTGAAAAACATGTTTCAATGTGGTAATTAGTGGGAACTGAGTTTTTCCCAAAGGGGATGATGACACATTTTTTGACATTAAGCGTAAGGCCATGGTTTCAATACCAGTCATTGGTCTGAATGAGGCCTTTCTGTAGGATGTCTACATCACATGGGGAGTTTATAAGGCCTCCCAGCTTGCAGTCATCTGTGAACTTGGTCAGCCAGAGTCCCTCGATGTTGGCCTGGACTTCTGAGAAATAAATGCCAAAGAGGAGAGGACCCAGGACCAATCCCTGTGAGATTCCACTTGTGACTGGTAGGCAGTCTGACTTGGACTCCGCTGCTTTCACCCTCTGGGTTCTATCTGTCAGCCAATTTGCAACCTACCTAGTGATATAGGGGTTGATGCCTAGTTTGGTGAGTTTATCAATAATGTCTGAGTGGGGAATGGTATCAAAGGCCTTGGCCAGATCAAGGTAGGCTGTATGAACTGCCTTGCCCTCATCTACAGCTCTGGTGACTGACTCAAAGAAGTCAACCAGGTTGAGCAGGCATGATCTACCTTTGACAAAACCAAATTGCGTGGGATCTAGAGTTTAGAGATTCCCTATATCCTTGTCAATCATGTCCATGATGATGCGCACCATAGCCTTACATATCAGTCTTGTCAGGCTAATGGGGCAATAATTCCCAGGGTCTGTAGTCGCTCCCACTTTATGGAGAAGGATGCCTGTAGCAGTGCACCATTCGGTAAGGGCAAAGCCTGAGATGAGGCTGTGACTGAACAGGGCACGCAGATGTGGTGACAGTTCAATTTGTAGTTCATGTAAAACACATCCAGGGATATTGCTGGGTCCCATGGAAGCTGTATACTTGGCCTTGAACAATGCAGCTTTAACCTGTGATACAATAATGCTGGGTGCCTGGCATTCTTCTGATACTGTGATTGGTCCTTTAGAGGGGTATAGCCTGGCAAGATTCCTTCTAAAGTGTTAAAAATTGTAGATGCACAAAGCAGAACTGGGGTTCTATTCTATATATTTATTACTTATTTTATCTAAATTGTTGTACTTATTAGGGTCTTTCTCATTAGTACAGTTAAGACTCAATTGAAACATGTTTTTCAGGGATGAACCAGAGGACTTTGCTTTAGAAAAGTTATTCAGAGTTAGATAGTAAGCAAGTATGGGTTACAAGACTAGCACTCAGGTCAACAAGACAAGCTTAACCCAATAACCTGTATAACTTTCTATGCAGAATGATATACAGCATATGCATGCACGTATATTTAAGATGACAGAAGTCTGGTGGCCTAAACAATTATGTCCCTACAGTATTTATTTATGCTATTTTTAGTCCTATGAATCAGGGCAAGTATAAAAATAAAGTGAGTTTGAGTGTGTGTGTGTGTGTGTGTGTGTGTGTGTGTGTGTGTGTGTGTGTGTGTGTGTGTGTGTGTGTGTGTGTGTGTGTGTGTGTGTGTGTGTGTGTGTGTGTGTGTGTGTGTGTGTGTGTATATATATATATATATATATATATATATATATATACACGTGTGTGTGTGTGTGTGTGTGTGTGTGTGTGTGTGTGTGTGTGTGCTTGTGTGAGTATATATATATATATATATATATATATATATATATATATATATATATATATTTATATATATCTATATATGGGATCCCTTCAGAAGATCAAAATTTCAGTAGACTGAAAATCAAAACATCGATA
The DNA here is from genome assembly GCF_019279795.1 of Protopterus annectens. Classification (NCBI taxonomy): domain Eukaryota; kingdom Metazoa; phylum Chordata; order Ceratodontiformes; family Protopteridae; genus Protopterus; species Protopterus annectens. The sequence continues at coordinate 136,458,396 of NC_056726.1, forward strand.
TTGGAATTTGCTCCTTCTCCATTGTTGTGTGATCTCTGAGTTAGTATATAATTAGTAAGGGGTGTGGGGGTGCAACCCCCTACATAAGGGGTGTAGTTGTGCTTGCCCCCGCATTAAAAATGTTTTTGATATTTTGAGTTTTAGATATTTTGATTTTCAGTCTTTTGAACTTTCAATCTTCTGAAGGGGAGCTATCCATCTATATATATATATATATATATATATATATATATATATATATATATATATATATATATATAAACACACACATACATGAAACTGTTCAAAAAATGGATGGGGTACTGTAAATTCTTAATGGGGATAGCACCCACAAACATCCCTGATATGGGCAGTCATTACTAAATGCACTCCTGGGTGCTGACTACCATATCTATGGTATTTCCTTGGGTTGAAACAGCTAGGTTTGGAATGACTTCCTGGTTGATAGCTTTGTAAACACCCATGATTTATATATATATAGATATATATATATATATATATATATATATATATATAGAGAGAGAGAGAGAGAGATACGTATATACATCCATCCAGAACCCCTTTTCCCATTTTTACATGGAGTCAGGGATGCCACTTCAACAGTGACAATCATCTACAGCCAAGGTTTACACCACTGGGTGGCTAGCCCTGCCATGGTAGTTCTTTGGCACTGCACAATCTCATGCACACTCACACCTATGGTTTGTTTCCAGTCCACTTACTGCATGTCTTTGGAATAAGGGAGGGAACTGGAGCACCTACAGAAACCCATGTGAATAAAGGAGGACATGCAGTCTCCACACATAAGGCAACCCAGTTGAGAATCAAACTAGGGAACCTCTTGCTGTGAGGTTTTTATATATCTATCTATATATATATATATATATATATATATCTATATATATATATCTATTATAAATATATATATCTATATATATATATATATATATATATATATATATATATATATATATATATATATATACACACATACTATATATATATATATATATATATATATATATATATATATATATATATATATATATATATGAAAGAATGTATCCCTATCTACTTCTTCTGTGACCCAGTAACAAACATTGATCAAGCTCAATGACTTCTCTGCTTTTCAGGCAATGTATGTGATGTGATGGGATTACTGTTCTCAAAAACACTGACTAGTATCTCCCCCGTAGTATATTCCATAAGCTTTCCTACTTATGACTTCAGGTATATAGGCTGCTTTGACTGCTCTCTGTAGTTGTTTACCTCCAGTCCTACCAAATCTCTCAGTGGCCAGAGATCACTTGAGCGGTTCTGTTAGACATTTCACTAATGTTTTAGATAGAATCTCCAGAATTCTTGGAAGTATTGATTCAGATTCAGATTATGTCTCATCCACTCAGAGTTTTTAAGTAAGTGATTCTCTACTCTATGCTTGCCCATCATTCCATTAATATTACTCTTCAGTTCTTCCTCATCCTTCCTTCTCATAATATAACTCTCCCCCACATCTTCACCTTGATGCATATAAATACCCAACCTCCTTCCTGCATGAATAATAACCCCTCCTTTGCATGTTTGCACAGCTGTCACTTATTGTTTCTTTCTCCTAAGTATATAAAAAGACCCTTCCACATTTTTTATTTATTTAGACTGATCTCTTTCTATTGTATATTGTACCTTATACCTTACTAAGGCTCATTCATATTCTAAATAACTAAAAATGCAAAATTCACTGCACCTCCGTGTTTATAGAATAAGGACTGTATTGAGATAAACTCAAGTTTACTAAAAAACAAAATGAGCAGGCATAATATAACAATCAACGTAATCCTAGTAATCATGTGATGACTATCTTTTCTTTCAGCTCTTTCCCAGGCTGCAAGAAATGAGATTTAGAAATGTGTACTATTGAGAATAATATTCTGCAGTTCTCCTGAGAAGTTTCTGCATATCCAGCGAACTTGCAGAGAAAATGTTTCACACTCACAATTCTCATCTGCAAACTGAGAAGTAGAACTACAGCATCTTATCTAAACCTTTATGATGGAAAATTGCAAAGATGACTATCCAAAGTTAACCAGAGGGTCTATAGATGAAGTTCCAACATATGCAATAAACACAACTTTAAGGCAAGTTTTAATAAAGATTGCTCACGTATAAGTTAAATGGGTACTTACGTATTATCACAACCAGATTTCTGACCTGGTTTGATTCCTAATGTTACCGTGGAATGAGTTTATCTGTTCTTCCATTCTGACTGCAGTCCTTGGTGTTTCATGGAAAATACATTTAATGTACTTTTTCCACCTTCATTATGTTAACGTTGCAATGGACGGATGCAACCCCCAACCCATGTCAGGGCATCATGCAGCATGGGGAAATTCCCTTTTCCATGATAACAGTTTACAGTGATACAAGCAAGCCAATGCAGAAGAATACATTTAATGTACTTTTTCCACCTTCATTATGTTAACGTTGCAATGGATGGATGTAACCCCCAACCCATGTCAGGGCATCATGCAGCATGGGGACATTCCCTTTTCCACAATAACAGTTTACAGTGATACAAGCAAGCCAATGCAGAAGAATAACTGTCTAAGTGCACCAGTACCCTTCACATTCATGCTGAGCTCCACAAAGTATGAAGGCAAAATAAATAAATAAATAAACAAACAAACAAACAAATAAATAAATATTATCAATCATTACAGACCTCACACTCACAGTGCAACAAGTCCATGTAGGATTATTTGGCATTCAACGGCACCTACAGGCTGACTACACATTGTTACAAACAGAAAAGAAACAGCAAGGCCATGAAATATGTCAGCTTATGAGAATACAGTCTGTACTCCAAAAGTTAAAAGCCACTAAAAAGTTAAAATAGCACTTTCCTCAGATAGTATAAAATGTTCTAACAACACAGTAATGGCAGTTACGTCTGTGGCATAAGCAGAACTGCAGAGTAACTTGTTTAGAATCTGGTTGCGATAATACGTAAGTACCGTTGAATGTCCTGACTAATTTGCATGAGTAGAAGAAACTTAATAAGGTTTGAAGGGTATAGATGTTTACTTAATTCATTGTCACCTTCCAGAGACCCTGGCATCAGAATTTTTTTAATTTTATAAAGGTCAGTGAATTTTAGAGTGCCACAGGATAAACTTGTATTTCAAATGCAACAATGCCAAGGTCATTTTTTTGATCCCTGATCCAAAAGCTTCTCTCTCTAGTGAAAGACAGAGAGAGTAAAAGTGAGACTCAGAGGCAAGAATGCTTAAAACCTGTGCAGTTTCACTATGAAAATGTAGTGTTGTGCCCTCTGTAAGTCAAAGATTTATAGGGTTGTTCTGAGTGACAGACCAAGGCTTGCACCTCTTAGTGATGTTAAACCACAGAGTAAAATGCTATGATTATTCAGAGTAACAACCTGCATATCTGAAGAACTGTGTTCTGCTTTTGACATCAGAGCCAGTTTAGAAGATCTTCAAGCCAATTAAAGTGAAGAACAAGCAGAATGTTGTGGGGTGAGATAATAGCTATGCATCATTTGGCACAAACTTTGCAATCAACTAAGTGGCAACACTTTTATAATCACCTGCTGCCATGTGTCCAATGAGTCAGACATTTATTGGCTCTATGAAAGTGGAAGAGATAACAATAGGACATTGTTGGGAATATCGCAATCAATGATGTACAAAGAAATGTAGCATAAAGGAAAAGCTGGGGGAGGGAAACGCTGGGCCTTTTTGTGGGGACAAGTACCTCGTTTTGTATATACAAAGAAAGAGAAGAAATGATGGATGGATTACAGGGAAACCGAGTAGAACATCTAGAGAATGGTAAGGATCAGGAGCACACAGCAAACAAAAGAAACAAAACCAGATATAAACACTAAAGATGGCAGACATGGGTTAAAGAGACAAACAGGGGGTGGACAAAGGCAATGGAGTGGAGCAGAAACAACAAAAAAGTCAGGTTTTGGCACAATAGACTGAGCACACTCCTGGCTGGGGGATAGCATTGAATAGATGCAGCATGCTGAATGTCAACTGTCCCAAAGGGATGTCTCTTTGAACCAGAATATGGATTGGGTGGGTCAGTGTGGGCTGTGACAGAGACAACTTCCTGCTCTGCTGGTCTGATGACAGGGGACTGATGGTCAAGTTCATCTTCTGTCCTCTGATACAGTGGACATTGTAACAGCTAGCAGTGGATCATTTCACTGTCAACCACCTGATACACTGATGGTTTAGCCACAACAGATGACTGACATTCAGTACAAATGCTTATCTCACTAATTAGCTACATTCTGACAGTAAAGCATAGCAATCAAGATATGGGTCAAATGACAAGCTTGCTTTTTTTTAGATTTTTTCTAATTATTATGTATTCTTTTTATTAAACAAACTTTATCATGACAATTAACAGAAAAAAGTAAAAAAATTAACAAAAATGTGATACAACAAAATCTGCCTATAGCACACGCTAAACAAATGCATTTAAATGATTATCTCACATTCCACAAATCCTTGTCACTTGCCATTCTGTCTAACAGAAGAACACAGTCTTGGCAGTTGTGTCAATCTATCACAAACTCATGTAGACTGTGATATATTCCCATTTCCTTTCCATCATCGTTTTATACTTCCTGGCAATATGGGAAGCAGTCACTCTCCTATAATTTTTTTAGATTATTTAAACTGAATAGTCCAACCTGACATTGTGTTTCTCCTTTACATCCCCTAGTTATGACATTTCTAACCCTACTATCCAACATTTATTTATTTATTTTACAGTTTCATAACTGGATAGGTGAGATGGCCGACTGACCCTTTTCAGTCATGACCCAGGTGCAGTAATATAATGACAATATTTAAAGCAAGCGCAATTCTTCTTCTTCTTCTTCTTTCGGCTTTTCCCGGTTAGGGGTCGCTACAGCGGATCACCGTCCACTCAGGATTGGCAGTGGAGTATTAAAGTGTCGAGTTGCCAGCCCGACGCCCAACCTTCCACAGAAGGCACACACATGCTCACACTCATGCCTAGGGCCAATTTAGTGTGTCCAATCCACCTACAGCATGTCTTTGGGATGTGGGAGGAAACCGGAGCACCCGGAGAAAACCCATGCGACCACAGGGAGGACATGCAAACTCCACACAGAAGGCACCCCAGCCAAGCAAGTGCAATTAATAAAGTTTAAACTCAGTAAACAATATTGCAATATAATCCCACGCCTTTTAATAATTCTTAGATTTCTCCTTCTTCATTCCAGTTCACAACAGAATAAATCTCGTTTTTTAGAACTCTTAGTTTAAAAAAAAATAATTTCACATTCATTTGCAAATTTCCCTTAAATTTACTCCAGCTTTTTGGCAGCTCCACAACATGTGCACCTTCTTCCTCTTCTGTACATCTTGAACATCATCCATTACCCACCTTCCATGAATACAAAATGTACTTAGATATCCTATACCACTGATTAATGAAATTCATACACTGTCAAAAATAAATGGTTCCCCTCTCATGTTTCATACCCTTGAACAGAGCTTCCACTTTTAGGCAGGAGTTTTCCTCTCATGGCAGTGCACCAAATGCAGTCTCATTTTCTCTCTGGAATTGCCAGATTGCTGCTATATCATCACTGTACTGAGCTCTCCCAGTTTAATATCCATCTGGCACATCATCATTCCTATCTTCTACTTAAAGAAATCTTTTATAGATGCAATGCCTAGATAATTCCCACTCTAATCAAAACATTTTTATTAAAAGCCAAAACTGTTCAAAGTTAGCAACACTGATCCCCCTACCATAACATTTTCCATAAAACTCCCTTACTTCAAAATGGAGTAACAACCTTTGATATCCATCTTCTCAATGAGAAAAATCCTTTATTCACTGCATACCTTCTCTTTATCATGTCTTCCATTGAAACACTATTCCTTCAGCTTTGGTTTCAGGATTATTTCAGATCTTCATCATTAGATAACAGAAGTAAAGTCTCCCTTATGTCTACCTTTTCTTCCATAAACTTTTAAACACCTTTCTATCTTGTCCCACACTACAATGCTTCTCAAAAAAGAAGCAGGAGGGCCACTGATGTTTTGATACTCTCAAATACATAGCATAGACAAGGAAATATATTAATTTTATTGTATTTATCGAACTTCCGGCATAACAATCTTCCAGCAGAGATTTGCCTTTTTTCATTCTTTATAAAATGACCAGAAGCTAATGTTGCCACTTAGTCAAGCCATTCATTTTCATCCACATCCAGTGTATGCCCTATCCAAAACCTTTCATCCTTTGTATCGCTCTCCCAATCTCTCCTATCCACTTTTACTCTCATATAATCTTTCTATCATAAACTTCCATAGTTCACTTAATGCTGTTCCTAACCTGAATAGACTCCTCTTTATGTATTAGTTTGCTAATGATAGAACTTTGCCTTAATTTGTTTAACTTTCTTGCCAAGTATTTACATAGCTTCCCTCCTTATAGCCTAAAAAAGCTCTGCATACAAATTATACCTGTCTCCAGTAATGTTATTTATATTTTTTAAATTTGGTTTAGAGTTTGTTGATGTATAATCTTACTGTACACCCCCAATCTATGTCCTGGCTCTCTTCATGTTTGACCTGCATCATTTTCAATATTTTTCCCCATTGTCTCAACATAGCTCACTGTTTCCTATTCTAGAAACTCTCTGTATTCATAAGCTGCCCCATGGTTAAAACACTGGTCTTGACTATGACCTTCATAACAACTCTCCTGTCTCTTGCCCTTTCATTACTATGCCATATCTAGCACTTCCATTTCCACCATCTTTCCAATCCACTGTTGATCTGCTTTCTACTTCCATCCTTACATGCACATGATTTGAAATCATTATTTCTCCAATATTGACTGCAACAATATCAATGATAAAGAGATACCTTGCTTAACATTATCTATACTTCTGCTCTGCTACTTCATGACAGAAAATTCCTGCCTTGTAGGGCTCTAAATTCTCCATACATCAAGCCATCCACCCTGCTCTTGCATTTCAAATAAAATGCACCTGGCCTTCCTGTGGGGTTCTGTGATACAATTTTTCTGATGCAACCTATGGTGCACACTGACACTGAAATCCTCTGCTATTATTTCATTCTTTATTGCAAGGTACAGAGCAGCCACTGCTAATAAAACCTCCTGAAGAGTAACAGTTCATTTAGGATTAGAAGAAAGATATTGCCCAATTTCCAGCTAATGTCATCTGTCTTGATGCCAGCAATTTTCTACCTTTATAACACTGAGGAACTTCCTAACTATGACAAACAACTCCTTTTAAGCTAATTTAACCAATCAATATAGTATCACATGTTATTAATATCTGCTCCTCCTGAGCTATATGTTCTCAACACTCTCCTTGTTTTATAAAGTGCCTTACCAGCCATTTTCCATGAAACAAACTTAATTCCCACCTTCCCCAGAAAGCAACTTTTATCCTACCCTCCTCTTCTTCCTCCTCTCTAGTCACCAAACCATTGAACCTGTGCTTCCTGGTTTGTTTGACAGCTGAAGCTGGAGTAGTGCCCAGAGAGATTAAAGCACTGACATCTACATGGAGATCACTTTACCCTCCCTTCTCTAAAACATGTCCTACAGAAAACAATATTTGTTAACATTGCAATCTTATTTTGTTTCAATATAATATATGTACAAAACAGAGGATAACTGCAAACAAACATTTACACAGTCAACAAATGTCTAGTGCCTTGCTTCATAAACAAAGTAAATTGCAGTATACATTTATCTATTAGCCTGCCTCCCTACACTGGACACAAATGCATTGCCCTTTATATGGTAATCCCATTGGAACACATGGAAGCCATTTGCTAGTGGGAATCCCAACTGTCCTGAAAAACCTTGCAGAACTTAAATCTATGTCTTATTATAATACAAAAGGCATTAGTAGGTTGTTTTATTTTTTATTTTGTTGTAATCCTTCTGTGCTGAGCATAACTGCATGGCCCAGCAGCATGGATTTCAATCACCCCCCCCCCCCCGCCATGCAGAAACATCCTGGTTACTAACCTTCAAGTCTGTAAAACACTCCACTCTAAACTATAAGAACTAATAAATTCTGCCAAAAACATAAGACAAGACAAAAAAAGAATATTCTGCTAAAATACAACTCAAACGCAAAGGAAACCCACAAAAGTTTTGGTCAGCAATCAAGAGAATCCTTCAGCCTGGTCAAATCACTACTCGCTCCCCAAATACTGACAACACCATAGATGACATACCCACACAATTTAATAAATTTTTCACCAATTTTATACTCAAACTAACAAACACTAACCACTCCCACCACTCCTCTCTCGCCACCTCAAAACAACAATAACTTCTCCCTACAACCTATTCCTACTGCCTCCATAAAAAAAAACCTCAAAAAACTCAAACCAACAGCCCTAGCTGCAAGCAACCTACCTGCAGACTATCTCAAAATCGCTGAAGAAGCCATCACATACCCTGTCTCCATCCTTATAAACCACTCCATCACTGAACAGGTCCCAACTATCCGGAAAATAGCCCATTTCATTCCACTACATAAAGGCGGCAGCTCTATAGAGCTTTCTGACTACCGTCCAATTGCTATCATCTCTCCACTATCAAAAATTCTGGAAAAATACATCCATACCCAATTACTCTATTTCCTCACTAACAATCTACTATCCAAAACTCAACATGGATTCTGCCCATACTATAGAACAACCACTGCCCTTCTAAGCTTCACTAACTCTGTCAACCTTCCCAGAAATGAAGGTTATGTGGTCTCACATATCTTTCTGGAACTCTCAAAAGCATTTGACATGGTCTCACACTCTAGACTGTTAAACACACTATCAGAATTTAAAACCAGCCACTCCACACTCACCTGGTTCCAGAGTTATCTCAGTCACCTTAAGGGTACCACAAGGATCCATTCTTGGCCATCTTCTCTTCACATTATTCACTAATAGCCTACATACTGCCACTAATAAAGCCATGTTAATACAATATGCCGATGACTCTACCTTAATATGTGCAGCCCCAACACTTCACCATCTTCAGGAAATAACACAGCAAGCCTTTTCGGAAGTAGAAACCTGGCTAACCAATGCCCAGTTAATACTCAATCCCAACAAAACAAAACTCATCCTGTTTCACCATAAAAGATCCCCAGACCCCTATTTGCTATTCAAAAATCACCTCAGCAAACAATAACATCATTACTCCAGTCTCCCGCACCAAACTTCTGGGAGGAGTAATAGACCAAAACATGAACTTTGACCTCCAAATAAATCAAACAATCAAAAAAGTCCACAAAAAACTGGGTAGCCTGTGCAGGAACAAATTTTTCCTCACAGACAAATTCAAAATCTCCATTGCAAAAACCCACCTTCTCTCCACACTCCTATATGCGTCTCGCATCCTTACTATCCTCAAGAAAACTTACATAATCAAACTAGATAGCTGCTATAATCAAATAGCATAGTTTGCTACAGATGCCAGATACAGATCCTATCACTGTCACACTCTCAAAGAACTCTCACGGCTAGAATTCCCCAACCTACTAATTTTCAACCAGCTCCTCAAGGCCCACAAAATACTCAACCAATCTGAAAAAATACCCACTCTCAAATGCCTACTTACTCACTATTCGAATAACCGGACCCGGTGCTCCAGTAACAAAAACCTAGTAAACATCACTAAAAGTAGTAATAATGCTGGTAACTCGCTATACTCAAACAGTATCACCAAAATATGGAACTCCCTACCCACTGATATTAGATCCACCTCCAACACCACCAAGTTTAAGAAACCACTAAAAGATCACCTAAAATCTACCCGCCTCTGCTGATGTACTAACCCTGGATTATTTTCCCGCACTCAGACATAACCTCTAACTACACTTCTATCCTCTCTATAACTCCTGTAAGCTCCTTCACCCTTACCTATATCCCCTTGTCTTCCTTACACAGATATAACCTCTAAATAAACTTCTATCCAGTCTATAACTCCTGTACCCTCCTCCTCCCTTACCTATATCCCCTTATCTTCCTCACTCAGATATAACCTCTAACTACACTTCTATCCACTCTAACTCCTGTAACCTCCTCCTCCCTTAACTATATCCCCTTGTCTTCCTCACTCGGATATAACCTCTAACTACACTTCTATCCCCTCTATAACTCCTGTAAACTCCTCCTCCCTTACCTATATCCCCTTGTCTTCCTCACTCAGATATAAACTCTAACTACACTTCTATCCACTCTATAACTCCTGTAACCTCCTTCTCCCTTACTTATATCCCCTTGTCTCCCTCACTCAGATATAACCTTTAACTGCACTTCTATCCACACTATAACTCCTGTAACCTCCTCCTCCCTTACCTATAGCCCCTTGTCTTCCTCACTGAGATATAACCTCTAACTACACTTCTATCCACTCTATAACTTCTGTAACCACCTTCTCCCTTACCTATATCCCTTTGTCTTCCTCACTCAGATATAACCTTTACCTACACTTCTATCCACTCTAACACCTGTACCCTCCTCCTCTATTACCTATATCCCCTTGTCTCCCTCACTCAGGTATAACCTCTAACTACCCTTCTATCCACTCTATAACTCTTTAACCTCCTCCTCCATTACCTATTGCCCCTTGTCTTCCTCACTCAGATATAACCTCTAACTACACTTCTATCCATTATATAACTCCTGTAACCTCCTCCTCACTTACCTATACCCCCTTGTCTTCCTCACTCAGATATAACCTCTAACTACAATTCTATCCACTCTATGACTCCTGTAACCTCCACCTCCCTTATCTATATCCCCTTGTCTTCCTCACTCATATATAACCTCTAACTACACTTCTATCCACTATATAACTCCTTTAACCTCCTCTTCCATTACCTATTGCCCCTTGTCTTCCTCACTCAGATATAATCTCTAACTACACTTCTATCCATTATATAACTCCTGTAACTTCCTCCTCCCTTACCTATATCTCTTTGTCTTCCTCACTCAGATATAACCTCTAACTGCACTTCTATCCACTCTATAACTCCTGTAACCTCCTCCTCCCTTACCTATATCCCCTTGTCTTCCTCATTCAGATATAACCTCTAACTACACTTCTATCCCATCTATAACTCCTGTAACCTCCTCCTCCCTAACTTATATCCCCTTGACTTCCTCACTCAGATATAACCTCTAACTAGACTTCTATCCACTCTATAAGTCCTGTAACCTCCTCCTCCATTACCTAAATCCCCTTGTTTTCCCTCACTCAGATATAACCTCTGACTACACCTCTTTCCACACTATAACTCCTGTAACCTCCTCCTCCCTTACCTATATCCCCTTGTCTTCCTCACTCACATATAACCTCTAACTACACTTCTATCTACTCTAACTCCTGTAACCTCCTCACTTACCTATATCCCCTTGTCTCCTTCATTCAGATATGACCTCTAACTACACTTCTATCCACTCTATAAATCCTGTAACCTCCTCCTCCCTTACCTATATCCCCTTGTCTTCCTCACTCAGATATAACCTCTAACTACAATTCTATCCACTCTAACTCCTGTAACCTCCTCTCTTACCTATATCCCCTTGTCTCCTTCACTCAGATATAACCTCTAACTACACTTCTATCCACTTTATAACTCCTGTAACCTCCTTCTCCCTTACCTATACCCCCTTGTCTCCCTCACTCAGATATAACCTCTAACTACAATTCTATCCACTCTATAACCCCTGTAATCTCCTCCTCCCTTACCTATATCCTCTTGTCTTCCTCACTCAGATATAACGTCTAACTGCACTTCTATCCACTCTAACTCCTGTAACCTCCTCCCTTACCTATATCCATTTGTCTTCCTCACTCAGATATAACATTTAACTACACCTCTATCCACACTATAACTCCTGTAACCTCCTCCTCCCTTACCTATATCCCCTTGTCTTCCTCACTCAGATATAACCTCTAACTACACTTCTATCCACTCTATAACTCCTGTAACCGCCTTCTGCCTTACCCATATCCCTTTGTCTTCATCACAGTTGTAAACTGTATTCTGTTAAATGACATACTAAATGTACTGTAGAGGCTTAAGACAATCTAAGACATGCTGTACTTTATTTATGTGTTAATCTCATCTCTCATGTATATATTTTTATTGATTAATCTCTGATGTATATAAATTGCTTTACTGCTCTCTGCTAGACTGTAAATAGATACATATAGGCTGTATAGTAAACTTTTTTTCTGCTATACTAAACATGTATTAGTAAAAATATCCTTTGTTAGAGCTTTTCTCCTCAGGGCTCCAGTGAAAATGGGCAGTGTTGTCCAGTCGGACCATCCGGTAAACAAATATTAAGTAAATAAATAAATAAATAATTTAACATTTGTTTGCCAGGATACTCTGACTGGACAACAAGTGTTCATTTTCAGCAGAGTCCTGGGGAGAAAAACTTCATACGTTTAGATAGAGAAGAAAAATTTACAAAAGGTTCCATATA